>NC_052048.2:134357873-134657873 GCF_903992535.2 Arvicola amphibius
CCAGGAGAAGTTGGCCGTAAGGTGTATCTTTCCTGCCTAAGGTAGATGCAGTGCAGTGGGTGAGCCTCTTCTGTCTTGTTTCCTGTTCACCTACAGGGGTTTGAGTGAGATCAGAATTTGCTAAACCTATCCTTGTAATACCCCTAACCTAACCAAATAAAACTGGTCAGTCACCAAAACACATTGTCTTAGTCACTGTTCTCTTGCTTTGAAGAGACATCATGACCACAGAACCATTATAAAGAAAAACATTTAATTGGGGCTGGCTTACAGTTTCAGAGGTTAGTTCATTGTTGTCATCGTGGAAAACAAGGCAGTAATGCAGGTAGACAGGGTGCTGGAGAGGGTACCGAGAGTTCTTTTTGTAGGAGAGGGTTCTTGTTTGTCCGGGCCACCCAGCTAGCTTACAGCCGAAATATCCACACAGAAACTGTATTCATTAAAACACTGCTTGGCCCATTAGCTCTAGTTTCTTATTGGCTAATTCTTACACCTTAATTTAACCCATTTCTATTAATCTGTGTATCGCCATGTGACTGTGGCTTACCAGCAAAAGTCTAACCAGTATCTGTCTCAGACAGAAGATCCATGGCATCTCTCACTCTGCCCTTCTTCCCTGCATTCAGTTGTCTTCTCCACCTACCTAAGTTCTGCCCTATCAGGCCCAAAGCAGTTTCTTTATTCATTAACCAATGAAAGCAACACATGAACAGAAGAACCTCCTATACCAAATTCTACATCCAGTTCAGTAGGTAGCAGGAAGAGAGAGTCTCTGGTCCTGGCTTGAGCTTCTAAAACCTCAAAGCCCACCCCCAGTGACACTTTCCTCCAACAAGGCTATACCTACTCCAACAAGGCCACACCCTCCTAGTCCCTCTCAAGGAGTACCACTCCCTATGACCAAGCATTCAAATATAGTGAGCCCATGGAGGCCATTCTTTTATTGGAGGGGTATTCTTATTAAAACCACAAATTAAGGAGCTTACAAGATGGCTTGGTGGTTAAGACACCTGCCACATAAGCCTGACAAGCCCAGTCATTAGATCATTAGATCCCATTGTAAAGGTGGAGGAAAAGAACTCACTCCATAGGTTGTAGGCTGACCTCCACATGTACAGTATTACATGACACACACACACACACACACACACACACACACACACACATTTAAAAAAACTAATACATTTTTTTAAAATGGCTAGTTACTCACTGCAAACTAAAACACTTAATTAAAAGGCCTAAGGGTCACTGGGCCTAGAACTCTCTCCTAGTATTAAGAGTGAAGCTACAGAGTAAGGAGGTAGGCACACATGCAGAGTGACAAGAAGTAAGTTCCTGTTGCCAGGGAAGGATGGAGGTAGACCCTTCCCAGATGAGGTGATATGTTTCACATCGAATGATTGATCTAGGGGTACTGCATATAAAACTTCAGAGTGGCTTTAGAGTAACTGTATAAGTGGCCAGACCTGGCCTATGGGTTGGAGGATGGCCCTACCACAAACTATCTGGTAAAGCACTGCTACCAGGTCTAAACAGCCCACAGATGGGCAAGTGCTACAAATGCACAGGAGTAGCAGCAAGAAGGACAGTACCAATTCAGAGGACGTTGGTACTCTAAGGGCTGAGATGCCCCAGGGGACCCATGGAGGTCTGAGAGGAAGTAAGCAACAGGTATAATACTTGCATTATGAATATCCCCCACAAGGCCATGTGTTATAAAGTCAGTAACAGCCCATAGTGCTATTAGAAGGTAGTGGAACATCTGGGAGGTTGACTGTAGAGAGAGAAACTTATCTGACAGATGCCCATGAGAGGGGCATTTGTAACTAGCCCTCTTTATCATTCTTGAGGTAAACAAGACCTCTTTGATTCCATGCTCTCTTTATGATGTGTTGTGGGGCAATAGGCCCAAGTGACCATGGATTGAAATCTTTAGGACTCTGAGTCCAAACCATTTTCTGCTTATAAGTTGATCTCTCAAGCATTTTATCACAAAGCATATTAGCAGTGCTCTGAAGAAATAAGACTAGAATTGAGCCCAGAAGTAGTAAGAAGGGGGAGGGCAGGGCAGTAAGCATAAACACATTAAAACTCTCTCAGAGACTATTTCCTTATTCTGCCAGTGATTGCCAGTGCTTTAAACTGTAGCAGAGAAACTGTCATAAAATGCACACTTAGCTACTAAGAAATTCTTTAAAATACCTAAGAGTTACAGAAAACAAGTGTTCTCAATAATTTTTTCTCTTTTGTGTATTTTAAATTATTCATAACAAAATATCTCATACATTTTCCTGTGGTCCAGCATTCTAGGAGTCCTGGAGTCAGGGTTAGTTGTTTCTAAGCTCAGTCTGTTTAGAGACTGGCAATTTGTTTTGTTGATTTTCCTAGATATACATTTAGTTTGTTTATCTGCGACAGAGTCCTAGTGTATTGCTCATACAAATCCTGTCCTCCTGGGCTCCAGTGTTCCTCAGAGCCTCAGCTAGAGAGCGACTGTGTACGGCCACAGTCGCTTACACCCCCGCGCAGTGTCATTCATACAGTTTAAAAGGCCATTTCACATCTGTGCACTGCTTGAGGCGGCACCTTTAATCCTGAGTGGATGTTGAACCTGCAATGGCTCATTGTGAGTTGTACCTTACTGATGACTATATGTAAGCAGTATAAACAGACCTTTGAAAGTCCCATGTACTGCCATGTTTCCAGCATAGGTACCTGTCAGATGTGTTATTTAGTAATAAGCAGTGAAGAAAGCACATTGATAAAAGGCCCAGCCATAGCATACAGAACAAAGAGATGGAAAGACAACAGTTTTCCTTAATTCGTCCTCTGGAATCACCTATCCTTAGATATAGTCTTGAGCAGAAGGACTGAGATACCTCCAACCCTGCCCTCCCCCGCTTCCCCAAGAGGATTATACAATTTACAAATCTGTATGGTAGGAGATAATACAGAAATAAGATGTTTCTCAAAAATGTTCAATGAAAACAACATGGTCTGGCAATGGCCCTGAAAACAAATACCCCAAATGTGGGTCTACAAGCAGAGAAGGGATTAGGCTTCTTAGACAACTATTTAAAGAAGCTGGAATATAAAACTATAAAATCTTTGTCATTTAGCAATTCACCCAAAATTGAGCTTCACTCTGGCAGCTAAATCCCTAGTCATATCCAAGAAGCACAGTTCCTGACTACATGGACCAAGACATTCGTAGGTTTGAGGTGAGAATGTGGCTCTGTTGTCTTGCCTGTCTTGGACTCCTGCACTCATGCAGCCGAGATGGCACCTGTGGACACCACATCCAGTAGTACTTTAAAGAGAGGGCCACTTCCTGCAGGAGAGCAGGGGCCACATTCCTGTCCCCAAACAAGCATCCCCCGTGAGATAAAACACTTCTGCTTCTCATCGCCTCCAGCGACTTTTTCCTGTCTTGATTTTTGAAAGTGTGTCATTGGATCAAAAGGCACATAAATTCCTGGATGTCATTTAGCTTCCAGCTATGTAGGTAGGGAGCACCATCTACTCAAGCCTGCTTCCCATATAAATTCATGGTATAATTTCTCAATTAGGAACTTCATCTCCATCCCTTTCCCACACCACAACAAACAACCACAGCACATGACCAAATTCACTTTTATTTTTGTATACATAGGAAACAGGACCCTATCAAAAGAGAACAAAGAAGAAATATGAGCCCAGTGCTGCCAAGAAAGAGCATGCACAAGTCTGCTTCAGGTCTGGCCCCAGCAACCGCTCTGTAGGACCTCAGCGCACATAAGTGGAGCTGCAGGAAGGGGCGAACATTACTGAAGACAAGAAAACAAGAATGCTGGGAACGGTCCCCAGAAGTGCAATTTCCATAGACTTTGCCCATGTTTACGGCTGAAGGAATTCCAAGGCAAGCTCCATGGTAAACAAAATTTATCTGACACAGACATTGGAGTATAAAATTGTTGGGGCCCTATCAGTTGCTCAGTTTCTCAAAAGGATTTGCTATCAAAAGATAAAATGTAGTCACGGATGCTGAATGCTTTGATTCTGCTGTCCCCTGGTGCAGTCAACAGGAGCAGCTTCTAACTGTGCTTATTTTTTAAAGGAACAGAGGAAACTAAAATTAAAAACCACAAGTGATAGAAGGGAGCAGAAATGTTTGGACCATGTAGTTGTCTTGATTGTAAACAGCAGACATTGTGCTTTGTTGTCTTGTTTAAAACGAGGACCCAAACCTGGAGGGGGTACTGGATCCAGGACAGGATTGCCAGGGATGCCAGACACACAAGGGTACTCAATGATATGGGCAGCAGCACTGTGTCCACGAACTGCCTTAAAGCGTGTTCATTCCTTCCCTGGAATTTCCTATGAAACTGTCTACCAAGTCCCCATGCTTCCTGTCCTTAAAACTAAGCCTATGCTGCTACTGTCCTGATTCCTGAACCCCTGCCCCATATAAATACCCCAATAGAGCATGACACCATGCTTCCTAGTCTCGTAGGTGGTCAAGAACACTCCAGGAATATGTTTGGATACCCAATCCAATGAGTAACAATTTATCAAAAGGCTCTGATTGGTTCATTTAAAATGTCCAGTCCCCTTATTCCCAGCCCCAGTCCCCACAGTACTACACATAAAGTAATCTAGACATCTTAGCTACACTGCCTTGCTCTTAGTACTCAAGGTCTCAATCTGGGTTTAAATACACATCAACATGACTAACTACACAAGGGAACGCACTCCTCACTGTTGAGAACTCCCTCCGCTACTTGTAAATCTATGGGTGAGCTCGGATTCTCACCTGGGAAACAGCATCTCTAACTACAACCTTCTTTCTCTAATTTGGTTATGTGGTCTGTGCAGCTAAGTAGGTTCCCACTGTATCCAGAAACTTCCCGTCTTCTGAGTCCAGCACATCTATGCATGGGTCAAACACAACCCTAGTTCTTCTTTCCGCAATGCTGAGCTCCTCCGACTCTTCTCTCTCCCTCCAAGGGTCTGTGCAAACTAACCAGTCTACTGTGTCTCCTGCTCTGAACTGGCCACGAAAGCCATCACCAGAACTACCTAGGGGAAGGGTTTTGAAGCCCTCTGAGCAGTGACCCCAAGGGTTCACTCGCCATCTGATCTTGAAGGACAGGACTCTCACTTCAATAAATGCAGAAAAAGAAAAAGGAAACTTTTCTTTTTCCATCTGAAGCCACAGCATGATTCATAAAATGCAATGTGTCATTTGGAGCAGGGAGTGATTTTTTCCTAACTTAAAAGACTTTCCTCTCTTTAATGGTCTTTAGTTAACTGCAGATGTCCGACTGGGGCCTGATTCTGACCCTCATCTTGCACTGGAAGCAGGATACACTTGAGTCTTTACGGTCCCTATAGAGGAAAGCCTATTTTCAAAACGTGAGTGGAGGACAAGCAGCATCAGCAGGCCTCCCTGGCACATTTCCACAGCTTCTATGAGGAGAATGGGCTAGGACAGTGGACAGTGGCCATTCAAGCTTCTCTTCCTACTACCACATCGTGTGAGTCTTACTGCATCCTGACCCTTCACCTGCCCCGACACACAGGCTATGCCTTCCTTTCCTCTGAGCCTCTCTCCCAAGGATCTACCTTAGCCACCGCAGGAATGTCAACCTTCGGGGACTGCTGCCACACTCTCTCAGAGAGCACAGACTACATCAGAAACAGAAGCGACAGAGGAGACACAGTATGAAATTCAAATGTCCTCCACAAAAAACTTGAAAGAGAGCTGGCTTGCTTTGAAGGTATCAAAGAGCGGTTTGCCCTTGGACCACCCTGTCAGCAAGTATCAGTGAGGATGGGGAGGACACACAGAAGGGCCTGTCCAGCCTCTCTGCCTTCTGTGTAACATCTTGCTACTTGTCCTTCACCACCTGTTCATAGGGAGGTGGAGGTGTGTTGCAGTAGGAAGGAGGCGGTGGGTATGCTGTGCCTCCGTGAGGTGAATTGGGCTGGACCTGGAAAGCCATCGCCATTGTATTGCCAACAGGATTCATCCCGGGTCCTCCAGGGTCAGTGTAATATGGCGGCCCCATCTGCTGGGTTCCTGAAAGACAAGATATCCGTATGTGAGTACAAAAGAGAAAACCCCCACCATTTGGCACATCTCCGTACTACCTGGGCCCTTGTGCCCCCATCAGTCACTGCCACTACTGTCTATTAGGAACCAAACAGTCCTCAAGACAGTAAACAGCTAGATTAGGTCACAAGCAAGAGAAACACGTGGTCTTGCCCTCAGGGAGGGGAGCACAGTTCCTCTGGAGAGATGTGTTGCTGAAATATCATCAGTCTCCAGAGTGCAATAAAGTATAAGAGTACGAAAGAATGAGGGAGTGTCCTAGAGAGGCACTGGTGTCCAGCACACAAACTCTGAGAGCTAAAAACAAGACAGCTCGCTTTGCTGGAGCCGGTGAAGTATGTGCTACAAGTGTGGCCGCAGGAGTGTGCCCAGTCCAGGTGGAAGCTGGACTGTCGACAGTCGTCACTGTGCCCTGGCTGTGAGAAGATCCCTGAAGTAATCTGTTGGCCCAGATCTCTCATCGTCCCCTCCACACACTTTGAACACAATTTTACCCGAAATTCACTGTATCTGAAGTTAAGGTCTCCATTCCTGTACCACTTTATGAAGACAAAGGGTATCTGTCATCCAGGTGGGCCAAAGGTCTCAGGCAGGTACGCAACTCCCACAGGCCCATGCTGGGAATAGCTGGCAGTTTCCTGAGGCATGCCTCCTTCTTCGACAGAAGGAAGTGTGTATTATGTACACTGAGAGGACCAGAGGAAAAGGATGGGGGACCCAATTGCCTGTGACAAGTGGGCATAGGGAAGGCTGCTGTCTCTGGGCTAGAGATATAGCTTGGCCAGTGTTTGCAATGTCCCCACAGTGGGGCTACTCAGATTAACACCGGAGTACCAGCTCATGGATTTTGTAGGAATTGGCAAACTGGATGCATCTTAAATTTTCATAAAATATTTGACATAGAGATACATTTATGGTATTAGAAAAGCAGAACAAACAAAAGGTGGGGAAGATGTATATCACAGAGGGGAATGGAAAGAAGACAGATCCATGTTTGATTGAGCAGAGATGCATACTCGGGGAAGTAAAATCAGAAAGACAGTGACACACGCATGAAACCCATGGAGACAAGGCTGACGACAGGCAGATATCCCCAGACCTCAGAGAGACCATTTCAAAGACTTGTTCCCAGTGTGCACATGATTCTACAGAAATGAAAAACACTTCAGAACTACAGCCAACTACATCACAGAATGATACAGTAAGAACAAAAGTTCCCAAGGAAACCCATACAGTCAATTGTAAGGGACAAATCTGCAAAGCAGGATTACAAATACAAATTATAGCTGTGACCACAGAGTAAAACTGGACAGGACTTTCAGGTGAATGAAGGTGTTAACACAAAAACCACAGCTCTCATCTCAAATGGAGTAAGAGATGGTTTATCCTGGAGCCTAATCCGAGTGACCACGGCCCAGGAATATGGAGCTAGGTCACCCAGTTTCTGTGTTCCAGTGTGGAAGCACTTCCAAGGACTTTGTTTTTATGGGAGCAGAACAAAGAAAGTCATAAATCAAAGAGATTTTAAAATAAATTGGTGGGTACATCAGGGAAGTAGGTTACAGCCAGGCAGATGGACATTTGCTGACACCATTCTTCGTCTTGCCATTGGTGGAGAAAGGGGTTTTGCTAATACATTCCAAAGGTTTGTATCTGTTTATCAGGATGTTGGGTCTGATGTAGAGCTGGGCAATGAGTGGCTATCAAGGGAGCCAGAGATGTCACAAAGAAATTGTAGTTGGGCTATGATCAGCAGTGGACTCTCCACCGTCGTTTACATTTCTAACTGGTTATCAGCCCATGAGAATGGCTTCTTCCGAAGGGTTCTCTTTACCAAGGATAAAGATAAAGAACTGTTTAGGAAATTTAGTCTGTCTTTTAGCACAGACTTTGATCAACCCCCAAAAAGAATATAAGAGAAATTAATATATCACCTCAATTACAAAAATCCACAGTTTGATAACTAATAAAATAGGTTCATCTATTTCAAAATAGTTAATGTTCTGACATAAACCTATGTTTATAGCAATAAGATGTTCTTGAAAGAATTGGGTTACTCTTAATAGCATTTTGTGATAAACTTAATCATCATTCTTGTTGACTTTTCAATGTATTGAAAAAGCTCAAAGCCTTAATGTACCTTTGGTCAAATATTCTCCCTATCATATAGAAATACATATACATAATTGGCTGAACTTGTTCATTGACAATTTCCCATGAGTACAAAGTGCATTGTTTACTCCCACTCAGGCCTCTCCTAACCTCCCTCCTTTCACATCTGCTACCCTTCTTCCTGCACGTCCTCATTCTACATTCATACCATTGTTTTGCAAGCCTCTTATTTTAACTAGGTCTATCTGTGATCACAGACATTGAATTCTTTGAAGTCTTTCAATTCCTTGGTGACATTTACTCTTTTGTTGTTGTGTTTACCTAATGTCACTCTCAGTATGTTGTCATTGGTATACAGGAAATCAATGACTTTTATGTGTTAACTGTGTATCCTGCCACTTCACTGAAAGTGTTTGTCATCTACCAAGACATCACATCAGCTATGACAATGCTAATAGGCCAATCTGATGGAGACAATGCTTCAGTTAAGGGTTGCTCTTCCCAGGTAGGCAAAAACAGCCACCACAGTGATAAGGAGCATGCTATATGTGCATGAAGTTGAGAGAAGAGCATATCATGTCACATGAGGGTGACAGAGGAGCACTCCACGGCCTTGTCCAGGAGAGTGTGCCATGTGTAAATGGAAATTTTAGATGGAGGACATAAGCTTTTCTAGCAGAAAATTTTAGCCAATGCACATAAGGTAGGAAGATAGCGTCCTGGCAGATCTGAAGAAAACAAAAGGCAAGTGTAGTGTAGGCGTGGAATGAACCAGAAGAGAAGCCATGACAAAGGTCAGAGTCAACCAGGTAACTAGAGATAGGGGAAAATGAGAGACAGGTCTGTGCGAATTTCCACCTGAAGAAAGTGGGAAATATTTAGAACACAAGTTCTCACTTCTGTTTAGGCTAAGGCTGCTTTGTTAGAAATTGACAGAAGCAAGAGGAATTGAATGCCAAAAGACAAGGTCAGTTAGGAAACGTTGGTGTCCATCTGAACAAAAAATGGGGAAGATGGGAGAGCACCATGCCGTTTTATAAAAAAGACGTTAGCATTCCTTAATGCAGGGGCACCCTCAAACCAATCTCCTATGACACACAGGATGCCTGTATTTATTCCTCCAGCCCTAACTATCATCCTCAAAGCAGCCTTGTGTGCTTTCACTTTGACTTGGAGGATAATTTAACTGTCAAAGCATCACTCTCGGTGTTCATTTTGTAGTTGTTTGTATTAGTTAGCCAGGCACCTACCACAACTGTAGGATGACATACTTACAGAACTGAGACATCAAAATTGTCAGCAAACTATGAATGCAATCACATCTCTCAAAGAGACTAAGTACCACAACTAACTATTCATTTAAAAAGGTGACATCAGAGGAAATAATTTTTATGTAAATGACAGTAATACCACAGATTATATTAATGGCTATTCTCCTCACCATTAGTAGCAGAGCCATCTTACAAAGAGTCACACATTTTCTTCTTTACCAAGTGCTTCTTTAGGTTGTTTTCTCATACAATTGTATTATTATTATTATTATTATATTTGTAGTAGCAGTAATAGTAGTAGTATCAACAGCATCCTGTAAATCTCTAGTCAACCTCAAACTTGCTAAGTAGTCAATAGTGCCCTTAAAACTTCTGACCCTTCTGCCTCCACCTCTTGAGTATTAGAATTAGATCCAGAAGCCCCCATTTCTGGTATTGTGTGGGGCTGGGGACAGAGTTCAGGGCTTTGTGAATATTAGTTAAGTAAGTTAACTGAGACACATGCTTAGCCTCTCCTCATAAACTGTGTGGCGAGCCTTGTTCCTGACTGTGGACTTTAGTGTTGCTATATAAATTCCACAAAGAACAGGCACAGTTTATCTTTGATTTTTATGACTTAGACTATCTCCCTCATGGTCAGTCACTAGTTCACTAAGCTCTATGGGAACTCTGGTCTTTCTGAACCCAAACTCCTTTTCCCCTTCAGACATATTCCTCAACAGTGGCCCAAGTTTTTATAATTTCTTTCAGTGGCTCCTTATGTTTCTAAGGGGTCGGGGGTCTAAGGCTGCAAGTGGTTGGCTAAAGTTCTCTGAGTAAGGAAATGAATGGCTGAAGCTGGTCTTTCTTTCCTGCCTTGAGGCCATAAGGATGTGGACCCAGATAGCAACAAGACCGTGGGATTTGATGAGGTCAATCTTTCTCTGTCTTCTATGCATAGAGATGAAAACATGGACTTCTTTCCTTCATGTAATTTCATTTTTAGGCAAGGTACTGACAAGCCAAAGGGACAGTGACTCACCCTATGGCTCATGGACTTCAGGGTTCCATATCCCATTCAGCATCTTTTATTATTCCCAGAACTTGAACTACTCAACTCTCCTCTCTTGTTTTCTGTTGTGTATTCTCAATAAACCCCAGACTTTCAAGTAAAAACATTTTTGTTCCCCTAGTTTCAAAAGGAGCTTTGCCTCTGAACTTCCATCTCCACAACTACTTTACTTATATATTCTGATTAGCTCAGAGTCCTGCTCGGCCCATGCAAAAGCCCCAGAACTATAATGCTACACCATCCTTCTCACTGCCAATCAGCAGCACCTCTTCACTGTGTGCCTCGTCAATGGTGCTGGACATGGATGCTGGTCCTAACAGTACTATAAACTCCCTCTCACACCAGCCTATAGAGTGCTGCCATCTCCTGCCTTCCAGAGAATGAATCTTCTGCTGTTTCTTCTTCATTACCAAGCATAGCTTACAAGATGTCTTGGTGTATTCCTGAAATCAAAGCACTGGACAGGCTGGGGCAAGAAGATATGAAATCCCAAGATAGCTTGGACCACACACTGTTAAAGGCCAGCCTGGGCTACAGGGTGAGACACTGTCTCTATAAAAGCCAAGGTCTGGGACTATAGCTCGGAGAGAGAGTAGTACTTGTGTCAACCTTGGTCGAGCATACACATTAGTTCACTAAAATCCAGTTTCTGTCCTTCAGACTATCAATAAGAGAAAAGTGGAATCCCACAGCGAGTGCACAAAGTCCTTGCCTACATCTCAGCATTGATTAGGCCTCTTCTGTGTGCCACGGGGCTCGACTAAGTTTACATTCTTGAAAAAGGAATTTGGGACAACTAGCAACTCACTCTAGAGGCCTAGGGACCTAAATCAATGTCTTCTGCAGCTGAGATCCTTTAACTCCAGTGGGGTCTGCAACACTGGTGGTTATGGGGTAAATAAGGGCACTGTGTTTCTGAATGCTTCCGGGTACCACTGAGAGCACGGATGGAATGGTAGCAAACCTCACCTCACTGTGCTCTTGGACCCACGATAACAACTCTGACCTAAGATGTATGATACCAGTCCTTAGTCCTTGACATCCTCACACGGGCAGACTAACCAATGGTCTTTTTTATGTTTTCACAGGTATTTTATTCTTTTTTTAAAACTCGGTGTCCCTCCTGATATAGACTGTCATATCTACTGCTGTTAACAGTGACTATTTGAAACTCTGTGGGCATCTTCAAGAGGCTGACGAAATGTCACTTCCACATAGTGTGCTCCACTAATCTTGTCTCCAACCCACTCATCCACCTGCAGGGTGGGATGAATGGACACACTCTCCCCAAGACCTCCAGGTAGAAGCCATGACTGGAACAGGGCAATGTGAACACAATCAAGACAGTGGTCCCGACTTCATGAGACATAAAATCTTTCGTTCAGAGCAAGGATGAGCAGTGCCTGTCTACTCTAGCTGCTGGGGCCTTGCAACTCTCCATTTTCAGAAGGTTCCATCCAAGGCAGGGGACCTCAGAGGCACTGTCAAAACCCACACACCAGCTGGTGCCTTGAGAGGAGGCAACACCAACTACCATAGGATGAGGGAGATTTACACATTTAAGGCAAAAGTGTCCGGTAAGAACTAAGAAATAGCTAATTCTCTTTGATCTTGAAATAGTGCTTGAGATAATATGCTCTACAGGGCCAGTAGTGACGTCTATAAAAATGTCTACTGCTTCACTACTTATGAATATTCAAATAAGTATACAATGCATTCTTACTGAGTAACAGTCTAAGATACAAACCAAAACAAACAAAAAAACCCAACAAAATCATAAGCAATCATAAAAATACCAAACAAATTGTCATTTAAAACATACTTACTCCAGATGAATTAAGAATGTAGGGTCATTATTGTTTATATATAAAAGTGTATATATTAAATAGCTATTTAAAGGAAAAAGGAAAAAGCATCTATGCACATATGAACCACGTATCACTCACACAGGATACATCAACAATAATATAAAAACATGAGCTGATAGGCACAGAATATTCTGCATTGCTACTATCAGAAACAGCCAATAAAACCAGTCATTAGAATTTAATGACCAAACAGCTGGATTTATCTCTTTAAAGACGCTCTGTGGCATTATAAATGGCAGAAGAGGACACACAAATTATGAGGACAGACAAGGATGAGGCAGGCTGACCTGGAGCAGGGTTTGGGGGCTGCCTGGTGTAGGACACATTGAATGTGGGCTCCTCGATGAGTGGTGGTGGATACATGCGCCGGCGGATGAAGAAACCAGCTCCACAACAGAAGAGCACACCCATCATCAACAGGAACCTGCAGAGAGCAAGACACGAGGCCAGAGTTCAAGACACAGGCTGAGGCCAGGCTCTAGAATGGTAACAAAAATGCCAGATGATTCCCAGTTGTTCTTGGAATACTACTCCAAAGTGGCAAAGCAGAGAGATCCACCAAGCTGTGGGAAGCCTCCAGCCATGAAGGCATATGACTAGCTGTGGTCCTCCCCGAGTGTTTCACTGTGGGACATTCCTCCTATGGATGATATCAGCGAAATACTTGCCCTGCATTTTCTCAACCGAGATTCCCTTCTCTCTGATGACTCTAGCTTGTGTCAAGTTGACGTAAACAAGCCAGTCCACTAACTATATATAATCATCTTTGGGGTGTGCTTTTTTTTTTTTTTGCCAATTTGACACAAACATATCTGGGATGATAGAATATTAAATGAGAAAATATCTCCATGAGACTCCCCATAGGCAAGTCTGTGGGGGCATTTTCTTGATTGACTGATGTGGGAGGACCAAACTCACTGTGAGCACCCCTGGGTAGGTGGACCTGGGATATAAAAGAAAGAAGGCTGAGAAAGCCATGAGGAGCAAGCCCTTAAGCAGTGTCCCTGGGCAGCTTCTGCTTCAGTTCTGGCCCTGACTTCACTCAGTGACAGAATCTGACCGAGAGTTGTGAGATGAAAATACATCCCTTCCTTCCTCCTCGAGTTGCTTTAGGCATGGTGTTTTATCACAGCAGAAGAAATCCTACCAAGGACAGTGGGTGAGTCCCTTCCCCACACCTTGGTGGACTTAATATTTAATAGAAGAGAAACTGAAAGGCAAATGCACACAACTATTTATTCATAGCAAGTAAGTGATAAGCAAGAAAACTGAAGGCTGGAAGAACAGACCTGTGTGAAATATTATCTATCAAAACTCATCACTACAGTTTGAGTGTGTAATTCAGTGCACGGGGAGGCTTACACAAAGATATTATTGCACATAAGAATGGACAAATACTCTCCTCCAGCCATATCTGAGCTATGTTCTAAATGAGAAGGCGGTGCCTTGAGGAGGAACAGGAAGTCTGGTGAGAAGAATGACATGTGTAACGAGGCCTAGAGCAGGGAAAGCTCAGGGGAGAGATGCAAGAGTTGGCTCTGGCGGGACGTGGGAAGTAAATTCCCAGGTCTGGAAAAGTAAAGAACCTCATCAGCAAGGATGCTGGAATCACACAAGGGACAGCATCTGTCTGCCTCAGTCTCCTCTGTCCCCCTGCCCCTCCCTGTCTCCAGCTTCCCTTCTCCTTCTCTCTTTCCCTCATTCTCTCTCCCCCACTCTCTGTCTTTCTCTCCTCTCTCCCACTCTCTTCTTCCTCTTCCACTCTTTCTCTGTCTCTATCAGTCTAGTCCTCTATCCCCAGACCCTTGTTTTCCACTACATTTTTCACTCTCAGGTAGGGTCTCATTAAATTGGCTTGAATGCACTCTATAGTCCATGCAGGTTTTGAACACGTAATTTTCCTGCCTTAGCCTCCCAGGTAGCTGAGATTGCAGTACCACCAAGCCTAGCTGGACTTGCCTCTTTAGGTTTATCATCTTACCTTTAATGTGAAGTCCTACAAACATATCTGAGAACAGTGACTCAAAGCCTAGAGTACACAGGGATGTACACAGGGATTCACTGCTGGCCATTCCAATGGATCCGGCTCTCTGGCTTGCAAATAAGTCACCTGTGGTCTTCACTATGATACGAGGTCAAGATGTTGGTTACACTGCCAAATAGAACTTTTTTTTTCTCCTAGATGAAAAATGACACTGTACCTCACACTTCAGAAGCAAGGACAGCACAGAGTCACTTGACCAGCTGTGTCTTTGGTATTACATGTAATTGATCTGTTCCTTATTGAAGTATTAGCCTGAGGACTTACTTCTAACAGGGGAAGGGGGGCTGATAAAGCCCAGGAAAGTGAACTTCAAGTTAGCTGGGTGAGAGCTGTGGCAATCAATGAGAAAAGTTGTTTTCAAAGGATTATATACACAGGCAGGGTGCCCACTGTAGTCTCTTGTACAGCATAGTTGGGAAGCTTCCTAAGGGTTGGTTAAAAGGTGAAGTTGCTTTCATTTTCTAAAGTCAGAAGTAATCCAGTTTCTTTAATTCAGTTTGCCTTTTTAATTCTTTTAACATGTTAGTTTTCTATCCTGCAATCTCCTGGTGAGGGGCACCAATAACACAAGACCCTGTTGCCTGGATCCATTCCAGGAGCGGTATGGGAACCTCCAGTGGCAGGCTCATCCACACAGCTATCCCTGCCCATCTTTTCCATTTTGCGACATGTGCTTTACAATGCTAATGAGGGGTACAAACAGCCGCCATTCTAAACATTCTAAAACTGGACAATGTCATTCGAACCTCAGCTTTGTTTCTACAGCTGGCAGCATTCTCCTCCCAACCACAGTAAAGAAGCAGAAGCCAAGAACCTGGACAACAAAGAGGACCCTAAGAGAGACATACACGGCTCTACATAGGAAGGAGAAAGAGACAAGATCTCCTGAGTAAATTGGGAGCGTGGGTGTCACAGGAAAGGGTAGAAGGGGAGAGGGGAGGAAGGAAGGTGAGCAGAGAAAAATGTATAGAGCAATGAAAACAATAAAAAAGAAGCAAAAAGAAAAGAACAAAAAGCAGCCGCAGAGGTCAGCTGAGGATACCGAGCTGATAGCACTGGCTTTTTCTCTCTCAGCCCCAGACCTCTTCTCCACAAAACACTTACTTCATCAAGCTGGGAACAACCTCACCAAAAGAGCTGCTCAAAACCTTTGCAGCGTTTCCCCGAATTCCTGGCATTAGAAGTTTTGTGGAGGCTGGACAGATGGCTCAGTGGTTAGGAGCACTGACTGCTCTTCCAGAGGACCTGGGTTCAATTCTCAGCACCCACATGGCAGCTCACAACTGTCTATAACTCCAGGATCCATCACTCTCATGCAGATATAGATACAGGAAAAATGCCAATGCACATAAACCAAAAATAAATAAAAAAGATTTGCTCACTGTCTGCAGAGTACTCCCATATAATGGCCTACTTGTTACTGAAGGGTTAATGACCAAGCCTCAGGTAGATGGAGCAAGTCCAGACAGTAAAGCAGACTTGACTGATAACACCTGTGGGCTGTTGGAATCCAATGAGCTCCTGATAAGGAGATCTATGTACCTGCATCTGCTGCTACCTACCACTGTGAGGCTGCAGAGGAACTGACCTGAAGATATACCACTTCCTTTCCCCCACGCACACAAAAGCCCCCTGTGCATACACACAGTTGGAATGATGTAGGTCTAGAAGCTAATTACTTTCTTGGACTAGCTTTAGCCCCTAAATAGCCATGCCTTTCCCACCTCTGTGTCAGGACTAACACCCTGTGACTAACAGATGAAAACCGTTTGGAATCTATTAAATTATCAGCCTCCTCCTAGCTTCCAGGAACCCCAAAGCTAAGAATGTCATCAGATAGGCATCTAATGCCTGCAGAAAAGCTTTTTCTATCCTGCTGTAATGATCTCTCTGATGTATCCACCAATGTATTTCAAAATTGTCAGGACTTGCGACTTTCTTTATTCTGTAAAACTGTAAGACTTCATGAGACTGCTTCCCTTCCCCATCCTGAAACAGGAGAGTCTAGGGAGCCTCCCCCTACTTCCCCCCTCCCCCGCTCCAATGATCACTTACTTGCTGAGGCTTTGTCTTAAGCTCTATTCCTGAGCCTCTGAAACTGCCCACACTACAAGGAAAGCATCCCCTGACGCGGGCTGAGCCCTCTGGAATGGACTCTAGAGTCTCTCATGTTCTGTTCTGCTAAGTCTCCTTTTTTGTCCTGTTTTTGAAACTAGTATGATTTTATCATCATCCACTTTACAGGATGACGGCTCATCAACAACCCTCAGTTTATGCTCCACAGATTTTAGCAGCCCAGGCATGGGTGTTCTGAAATAGCTTAGGAAATGTCACATTTGCCTGAAAACAAATGTCTTCTCATCCCTCATCATAAACTGCTTTACAACACTAGAAGGGCCCTCCTTCCCTGCTGAGAAAGTGTCCTGGTACATAAAACACCCTGGTCCCTCTGGAGGAAAGGTCTTGTGTGATATCTTACAGTATCAACGGTCACATTGTAAAGACCCCTTAGCCTACACCAGGTGAGATGTGGCTACAGCCTTTTGACTTTAAAACACCCTACCCTCTCTTGTCTCTACACCAAGTGTCTAAGGCCTGAGTGTACTCCTAGCAGGCTAGAACTCAGGATTCTCTCAATTGGCTTAAAAGGCATGACGATCTGTAACTTTCTCACATGGGTTATTTCACGTGAAGCCCCAGTGAGATCCCCTGTGCCAACACAGGACCCAACCTCACTGGGACTTCCTGGCTAAGGAGAGGTTGGGCTGCATACGAGGATTCCTTGACCACTGGAACCAGAAAGGTCTGGAAAGGCTGCTGTGTTCCCAGACAAAATGTATGAGTCCTTCTGACACCCTTAGGAGGTAAATTGGTGTACTGGATTTAGTTAAAAAGTTTGTGCCTCTTAGAGGAGCCTTCTTAGGGAGGAGAAGGTTGGACCTCTGAGGACTCATGGGGCAGGCCTCTTGGGGCGTCATTTTTTGATATTTTGAGGAAGATAGGCCCTTTTGAGAAGCTTTAAAGTTTCTGAAGAAAACATGTACTGAGGATCTGCCTCTTGTCGTCCTGTGCTATGCTGGGATACCAATAGCAGAGGGCTTGGTTTTCTGATTCCACCTCTCATGAGAGTTCTGTTTTGGTTTCAGTCTGGATGAATGACCAGCCAACTATATACATGACTCAGTACACACAGGACAAGCTCTGTGGGGAGAATTATTTTGTTGGTTTGTTATTGGTGTTTCTGTCTTATTTTGTGCCATCTCTCTTGGTTCTGAGAGAGAGGTGGACCGCACTCATTTTGGCTTCATGATGGCTTCTCTTGGCTGCTCTGAGCACACTTCACTCTTGCTCTTTGAGTCACAGGGTCACTGCAGCTTGGGTGCCTAGAGCATTCTTTACATTCTCTGTCCTTAGGGTTGCCAGTATTTGTTATTTGTTCTGTGTATCCTCTCTTGTTATCTGTGGTCTTCCCAGTTACATACCCTTTCCTCCAGGACGGGTAATCTCCAATCATACTAAACAGCTCCTGGAGTCACCTGACTGGGAACCTTTTTTACTCCCGAGTCAGGACATGTGATGGGTCTTACATGGAGTTGAAATGTCTATTTTTTTTATTGCTGTTGTCTTTGCATTTATCTTTCTAATAAATTTCAACAAGCTACTTACTTTTCTTCTAACGTGGGGACCACCCAATCCAAGATTTCACCCCTTCAATGTATATTGAAGAGATTTGAGGAGGACTGTGGTATTTCACTCTCCATGGAAAAGCTGCACACTTTTTGTGAAGTCGACTGGCCTTTTATGAAGTAGACTGAACATTAAACCTCCCAAGGGTTTTTGGCGTTGGCTGCTGGTACAGATGCTGGGAGACTATGTGACTTTGAGAAAGCCTTCCTGTCCAAACACTCTGTTGGGACCACCAGTTTTTACGCCTTGGACTATTTTCACCAGTGCCTTAGGATTGGGATTCAAGGTGTAGCTCAACCCACGAATTCGCCCGAAATCAGTGAGGCTATGCAGGGGCTGGAGGAGTCTGCCCAGGTGTTCCTCAAGGAACATGAATCATTCAAATTTACATCAATTTTGACCCACTAGCTTCAGAAAACATTAGGTATTAAATATAGCTTTTGGCATTCAATATGCTCACAAACAAACAAAACTCTAGAAACCAGAGGGTTCTGCTGGTATGAACAGCTCCCAGCTTACTGAGGTGGCTCAAGAAGTCTTCACTAACAAAGATACAGAGAAACAAAAACCTGGGGAGGATGGGGAAGTCGGCTCTGGAAAGGATCAAATGAATATCCAAACTGTCTCAAACAGTTAAGGATGGTCCACCTTGGTAACAAGCTCCTTGTGGTGGTCTCAGATTGCCCCTTTCTCCTTCTAAGCAGAGATCTTTGAAAATTAGGCACTGCACTCATCTTACTCCCCAGGACACTAAAATGCCCTTTGTGCCTGTCCACAGCCTAACTCAGCTGCCCTTTTGTCTGAAGACCATTTACCCACTTGGTCGTGCCTCCCAAACGATTCTTCCTCTGCTTTTCCCTGGCTCTCAGAGTTCTACCCCACCTCTTCTCATCCTTGTCACTCAGCTCCAGCCTGGAACTTAGTCAACTTCCACCTTCCTCCTCGCAAAGGGCTCCCAGGGTCCATAGGGAGTGAGCCATAGAGGCTTGCTGATGGAACCCTGTAAGACAACCCAGCTGCAACAGGACGGCAAATAGCACAGGGTGAGTGGTGGCTGCAAGAGCAAGGGACAGGGGCTGTGATGCAGAGAGGAGCAAAGCAGCCCCTGCCATTTCCTTACCCCAGCCAAGACCCCTGGCATCCTGGTAGCCTTGCTGGCCTGGGAATCCAGGACCCCACCTCAGAATGACCACAAAGTAGAAGGCAAGTTTCAGTGTGGGGATGCCCCTTAGCTGTGTGGCTCAGGACAGACTGGAGGTGGGCTCTATATTAGGTCCTAACGCCTGCCATTTCTAATGTGTCTCTAAGTCTGCTTCTCCTGACTGAGAGAGGACATTCTTCCTGTTCCTGAAACTCCTTTGCCTTAAGCCTGTGGTCCACCTTTGCCTCTGCCCCCAGAGTCTGAGTGCTCTTGCTTTTATTTGTACTTTTCAGTTTTAAAGACATTGGGGGCGGGGGGAGAGGAACAACCTGATGTCAAAAGTTTTGAGTTCCCTTGTCTAAGTTTCACTTTCTGTTTATTGCTCTCTAGTTTATCATACTCACATTATTCTGCAACCCGATGTCTTTATAAGAAAAAATACTTATTAAGCTTTTCAAATTGTTTGCCTCCACCTGTAGACACACACACACAAACTGGTTAAAGATCTGGGTTAATCCATGATTATCATAGGAAGCAGAGATGCAAGGCAAGGAGCTGAGAGCTTTCCATCCTGACCCACAGGCAGAGGCACAGTCTGGTCGGGGCTTCTGAAACCTCACCCCCAGGGACACACTTCCTCCAACAAGGCCACACCTCCTAGTCCTTTCCAAAAGGTTACACCAACTAGGGATCCAGCATTTAAATACATGAACCAATGCGGGCCATTCTCATTCAAACCACCACAAACACTGCATGTCTGAAACCTCTCAATAATAGTTCCAGCTGTGGCTGAGTACCCAGAGATGGGCTTGTTAAATGTTATTATTCCTTTAAGAAAGGAGGCTGCAGGCAAGTACTGGGCCCTCATCTGCATATCCAGTCAACTCCTTGCTCCTGTCAGCTGGTTAAATGCAATCAGCGCTTAACTGTATTTGACATCAAGGCTGGAGAAACGAGGGCATACAGGCTAAAAACTAAGAATGGGAAGAGGGCCCACCAATGCAGCAAGGAAAAAGCTGTTATATATGTTGTGTAAAGACCCCAATGAAATTAGATATTGCCTAGTAAGCCCCCTTAGGAAAAAGTTCTTACAACAAATGGTAAGTTTATTTATGACGAGTATTTGAAACTGTTAAATCAGAAAGGTTTATATATAAAGGCTATAATGGCTAGCTGTAATTCCAGATGCCCTTTGAATACATACCCCCTTCTTGGTTCTGATTTACAAAAATGTTCCCCCATTCAAGCTCATGTATATCTTTAAAGCTTTTGCTGAAATTTAAACTGTCTTCCTCTCAGGATCTGTAAGACCACTGCAGGGTGGAGGGGGAGAATTGAAAAAAAAAAACTATAAAATTCCAATCAGAAAAATAGCTCAAAACTTACAACAGAAAAGGTTGCTAGTTAGCAGTCTGTATACAGGCAATCTCAATTTGCTACAGTATGCCATGTATATAATCTGAATTCAACTACTGTTTAGAGAAATAAAATTTAAAAATAGATAGAAAAAGTCTTATAAATTATGAAACTATTTTTTGGTTAAAAAAGGTTAAAATATTGTAGGTAAGGATGGATTTTTTTTTACAATAAAATAAATTTTGTCAAAAAATGATGGAATTTAAGGATGATGTATGTTTGATGACTGAGATTTACAAATTCCTAAGTTTATAATGGTCTACTCAGGTTAGCAAAAAAATTAGATAAAGATGTATGCCCAATCATGTATATCTTTGCTAACTTTGTTAAGTTTAACTATTAGAGAGACTGAACACATCAAAAAACTACAGTAAAAATTAATTATACACCTTTTATTCTTATGTCTCTTTATGAGAGTTGATCTTACTGTTCTTTCCTGTGACATATATAATTATATATGATAAAACGAGCTACTTAATAGAAAAGATTCTTCAAATTGATTTAGAGTTTATAAAATTGCACTATAGAAAGATCAAATGAGGTCTTCAGTTTCCCCATTGACTGTTTTTACAGTTTAAAATGTATTTTGGTACTAAAAGGGCTTCAGTTCAAAACTGTAATTTAAAGGCTTAAAATCTTAACAGATAAAATTACAAAATCTTGCCAGTCTATTGTAAACTGTTCCAACAAAGATAACTAAGACATAAATGTTAATTATTAGCCACCTTATAACTGATCAAATGTCTGCTTTTTATTTTTTATTGTTTTTATTGAGCTATATATGTTTTCTACTTCCCTCCCTTCCTCCCCTCTCCTCTTCTACCTTAGCCCAAGGTCCCCATGCTCTCAATTTACTCAGGAGATCTTTTCTTTTTCTACTTCCCATGTAGATTAGATCCATGTATGTCTCTCTTAGGGTCCTCTTTGTTGTCTAGGTTCTCTGGGGTTGTGAATTGTAGGCTGTTTTTTTCTTTGCTTTATGTCTAAAAGCCACTTATGAGTGAGTACCTATGATGTTTGTTTTTCTGGGTCTGGGTTACGTCACTCAATATGATGTTTTCTAGATCCATCCATTTGCCCACAAATTTCAAGATGTCATTATTTTTTTTCCCACTGTGTAGTACTCCATTGTGTAAATATACCACATATTCTTTATCCATTCTTCAGATGAGGGTCATTTAGGTTGTTTCCAAGTTCTGGCTATGACAAATAATGTTGCTATGAACCTAGTTGAGCACATGTCCTTGTGGAATGATTGAGCATCCTTTGGGTATGTATCTAAAAGTTGTATTGCTGGGTCTTGAGGTAGGTTCTTTCCTAATTTTCTGAGAAATTTCCATACTGATTTCCAAAGTGGCTATACAAGTTTTTACTACCACCAGCAATGCAGGAGTGTTCCCTTTACCCTACATCCTCTCCAGCATAAGCTGTCACCAGTGTTTTTGATCTTGACCATTCTTACAGGCATAAGATGGAATCTCAGAATTGTTTTAATTTGCATTTCTCTGATGGCTAAAGATGTTGAGCATTTCCTTAAGTGTCTTTCAGTCATTTTAGATTCATCTGTTGAGAGTTCTCTATTTAGGTCTGTACCCCACTTTTTATTGGATTATTTGTTCTTTTGATGACCAATTTCTTGAGTTCTTCGTTTATTTTGAAGATCAATCCTCTGTCAGATGTGGGATTGGTGACGATCTTTTCCCATGATCAAACGTCTTTAATGTGTCCAAAATTTGTTTGTAGTCATGCTCAGCCCAAATCTAACTCATTTACAGAGACAGAATGAGAGGGAGAAACCAATGTACCTCCCACTATACAGTCTTCTGTAAATGCTGTCAAAGTTAAGCCTAACACAAGTTACTCAAAATAAGTTTAAAATAAAATTTGTTTAATATAAAATCATATTCAAAACCAGTTGTATTTTTTTAAAAAGCTGGTTGTAGAAAATTGAATGCTTTAGTAATGTAGGTTAAATTTACAACACACTTGCATGACAAGACATCCCCACGTTCAAGTAGTGCCCTTTCCCCTAAATGGACACAGACCCCATCAGAGTAAATTTCATCATTACAGGATGAGAATGCATAGGAAAACAAAACTTACTGCTCTTGGTGTGTAGGCCAGAACAAGGAACACTTCCTCATTATCTACAAGGAACATGAATTCCTTCTCATGTCTTACATGACAGGGGATGAATTCTCTAACTTAGTGGATCTTAGTGTCTGCACCCATATCCTAAATATTTCAAGCAACAGAGAGGCAAATAGCAATTAGTCTGCCCATGATGTCTCCTGAATTGACACGAGGCTGCTGCAAATGGGGGAACCTTGTACCCCAGCCTACCACCTGACTCAATGAGACCTGCATACTAGTTCAGTTGGCTATGACCATTACCTTGACTTTGATTGTCTTAGCAAAAACTAATCCCCAGGGCTAAGAGGTAATTACTTGATGTATAGGAAGACCCCCAAGAAAGTTTTAGATAAAGTAAGATAGAGCCTCTGCCACAGGGCCTGCTAGGCTGAACTAGGGGCACTCATTTAAACACTTAGTTGCAGGTACCATGCCTGAGGAGAAGACCTGGACTGTGACAGTCCACCTTGACAGCCTGAGTCACTTCTAGAGACTACAGGGACGGCTTCTCCAGTGCTGCTGCCATTGGAAGCCAACATGGGGCAGAAGCTTGAGGAACTCAACAGGGGACATTTGCAGATGGGCATCACTATGACCTATCATCCCTTCGAACTCATGGTAATATTAGTCACAAAGTTTCCTATAGCCACAGAGGTTCCCTAGGAATGGGGTCTGACATAAAATTTTAAAAACTACTACATTTGTTTGTAGAAAAAAATCAAATCCATGATTGTCCAATTAAAGCAAGCTGTATTTGGGGGTGAACCTGGGACTGGACAGCTGGCTTTCTCACCCTAAGTTGGGATTTGAGAGAGCTGTCCCTGATGGCCTTTTGAAGTCTCTTTTATAGGAGACTTGCACAGGGGCCAAGAGTTGGCTGTTATACATTGTTAGAAAGATATAATGAAAAGGAAGGAATAAGGGTAACGACATCTTGTGAGTGGGTTGTAAGCAGTTTATATCAGAGCTAAGAAACAGGAGCTTATTCTTGACTACAAATAGAAACCTTAATTCACAAGGACTTAACACAGGACAAACAGGAACTTATTCTTAACTACAACAGAAACCTTAGCTTGCAAGGACTTAACATAAGAGAAACAGGAACTTATTCTTAACGTCTTAGCTGCAAAAAGAACCCTTAACCATCAAGGTATATTGTTCCTATTTCAGTCTCCCTTTAACTCACAAGGTATTTTGTTTCCTGTTTCGGTCTCCCACAGGATCATAAGCAAACCAAACAGATGAGTTCAAGAAATGATCAGTGCTTTTTACAGAAGTCCCCTTTGCGGCACTGTGCCACCACCCACAGGTGAAATGCCTCTTGGCTGCAGAGCAGAGTGTATCTCCAGAGACTTTCGGAGAACTAAGACTTGCACACGGCTACTGTCTGAACGACCGTATGCCTCCCACAGTTCTCTCAAGGTGCAACTTGATGGATTTCGTATGTTACCCAGACCTCTGTGAGGAGCTTGGGGAAGGGTGAGGATGTAGGGTACCTGTCTTGAAAGCTAAGACACTGTAGATACAGATGAGGGGAGGTTTTCAGGCAACAGAAACTTTGTCCCAAGTCTCAGTCTGCTGATTCTGACTCCTGAACACAATCTGCCCTGACACCATTTGATGTGGGAGGTCCTTTTGTCTATGTGTTGTTTTTATTGGTTAATGAATAAAGAAGCTGCTTTTGGCCAATGGCTTAGCAGAGTATAGCCAGGCTGGAAGATTATATATACATACATGTATGTATGTATGTATGTATGTATGTATGTATGTATGTATATATAAAGAGTGGGCAGAGTCAAAGATAAGCCATGTAGCCCCACCAGAGACAGATGCTGGAACTTTACCTGGTAAGCCACAGCCTTTTGGCAATACACAAATTAATGGAGATGGATTAATTTAAAGTATGAGTTAGCAAAAAATATGCTTAAGCTATTGGTCAAACAGTATTACAAATAATATGGTTTCTGCATGACTATTTAGTGGCTGAGCAGCCGGAAACAAACAAGCGGCCTCCTGCAACAACCATTTCAGAAGCTGGCTAAGGAGCGGCTCAAGGCGGAAGTTGTAATTCTCCAAGCTCTTCTTACCCAGAGAGCAACAATGGAGACGGAAAAGGTTCTGCAAACTCCTATCCCAGTAGCCCAGGAAGAAGGCAAGCCAAATGCTTTTACTCAGCCCAGACCGTCTCAGAGACCATGACGGTGATGATGACGTTGGAACTGAGGTTGTCACTAGACTGACAGTGGGCACTTGAGGACTGGAGGCAAGACTAGGGAAGGGCACTCAGAAGAAGAACGACTTGTAACCTACCAAAAATACCACAGCCTCTGGATGGAGAGGGCCCGCACACAGCACCTGGAGCCACAGCAGTCCTCATAGGAACGGCATCTGCAGGAGAGAGGGCACAGTTCTGGGTAAAAAAGATGCAGTTTTTCTCATTGTGTGGTTCCACCCAGACTCCCTACAAGCATAAGCACTTAAAGAAAAATCATAATGGATTCCTTCTGGGGAGTCTTTAGGACCAGAAAGGGCATTGAGTCTACCAGATCCATGCTCCAAGGAAGCTCTGCAACATAGGAATACAAACGAGGACTTGTCCTATGCTGTGGGTAACCTCTGACCTCGGGGAAGGTGGGACTGCCTCTAATGTCCTCGCAAGCTAAAAGCAAAGGTTACAGAATCAAGTTAAGTGGTCGGGCACTTTCTATCTATGTGATTTCTCTTATTAAATCTATCAACCTTAGCTTCTTTAATAGCAAATCAGAAAGAATGATGGGAACCCTTCAAATGTTGATTTCAGGGCCTTGTCTTTATATAGACTATGTCCTTCCATAAATCTCTACCTACCCAAGGCCTCTGGCAGGACCCTGACTCATGGGACATGTTCAGCGGCTGTCCTAACCCAGAAGAGCCACCCACGAAATCACTTCTTACAGACACCAATCCAAGTGTTTTGTCAAAGTCTCGTAACCATAAGCAAGGTGCAAACAACCACAGAATAACACCCATGGACTGCTGCACCCCCTCTTTGCTCTGGTTACTGTCTGCTGATAGCAACAGTGAAATCGGCTGGGATGACGCCTAACCTTGATTGTTAACCTGATGAGACGTGAATTACCCAGGACGTAAACATCTGGATGTGATTGCGGATGGGTGTTAAACTTCCAGAGGTTTAACTAAAGCAGGGAGACCGCTCTGAGTGTGAGTAGGGTTCGTGAGCTGTGGTCTCAGATGGACCAAGTACAAAGTGAAAGTGAGCGTAGCAAGTACATTCATGCCCTCTGCTTCCTGGATGCAGGTGCAGAGACGGGCTGCCTCATGTTCCTATCGCCTCAGCTCCAGCCAGGCTCACTGCTATGACTTCTCACCATGTTGGATTGCAGAAAGGCAAAATAAACCCTTCCTTACTGAAGTGCTTCTCTCGGGAGTTCTTACTTTTTAACAACAACAAGGAAAGTCAGCCAGCCAGGAGGTTAGTAGCTTCTAGAGCATTATCACTATGAACACAGCACTAACAGTGGGGCACCTTCTCTACTCCCACCTGATTTATCTCTTTGTTCTTAGCCCTTCTGCTTGGAAACTGAAAAGATAACATGAAAGCAGTACCCTTATGCCAATGGCTGGAGGTCCTGAGCTGAGCCCATAACAGGAAGCAGAAGCCGCTCTTTGATATCAACTGCAGGGGTTCTTTGACTGTTCTTTGCATTGGAACTTTGTATTGGCTACAGAGACTCCCAGAGAAGACTGCATTTATGTTAAGCTCTTGCTCTGGTTAGCAGGTAACAATCATTAAAAGCCTGACATAATATGGTGACAAATGACAGGTATAGTGTTGGTTTGGGGGGCACCCACATGTACTGACAATAATTAATTCCAGCTGCAGCAATCTCTGTGGTCTTAACTAATGTTATGAAGGTGAAAATTGATCAGAAAAGGCCAGATGTCTCCTTTTATAAAAAATATTTTCTGAAACAAACTTTTGTCATATACAAATACATATGCAATAGGCTGTAATATAAACTGTATTTTTCAGAGCAACTTTTGGGAATGTCCAAACAAATAAATAAACAAACAAAAACCTGAATATGATTAAAGTGCTATTATATCCAAAGTTGACTTCTGTCATCCCCCTGGGCACATATGGGCGGGCCCCAAGTCCCTGCCTCTGGGCTCTGCGGTGACTTTATACCATCAGTAGTCCCAAGCTAAGATCTTCTGGGGTAATACAAAGTTGGCCAAATGGTCACCTTTGCTTTCAATTGTACTACTTGATATCTTGCAATAATCAATTTTACAAGGTGTAATTCTCACAAGGGTACTGTTAATGAGAACACTCTGTTCACCTGCTACAGACAAGCACTGTTTTCTGTCCTGCTGGCACGGGGGCTTTGGGGAGCCAGGTGGAGCTCTTCGGAACTACTGCTCTCCTGCTCTCCTGTAAGATGGTGTCTCTGAGTCTCCCTCTCTGAGCTTTACCTCAGCTCTAACAGGAGCTGCTCTCCTCCCCTGGCAACCAGAGAATCTGTGTATGTGGCAACAGTAAACCAGAAGGGAAATCTCATTCTGTTGCCAGCTGCCTGATGGGGTCTATTCAATCCACAGTTCAGCATAAAAGGTGCCATGGGTGGACACGGATACATTTAACAGTCAGAATGGTTTTCAAACACTGCATTTGCTAAAATGTTTCAGTTTTACTGTCAGCCTTCTAAGGAAACAGCCACTCAACCCCAGCCTTGACAGCCTACGGATCTTCAAGGCAGGAAGACAGGCCAGCTTATAAACAGACTTGGAGCGCCTTGCCTAGAATTCTGGGAGCTCTTGCATATTTGGTATTTAAATATATAGGTAACGATTACCTGCATCTGTTGCTATAACAACAGATGCAGCACTCAGTCTGAAAACCCATCTCTCCCAGAATATCGTGAGCATAGTGGGTTGTGAGTCCTTCATTCAGACTCTTCCTTTCAGTAAGACTCAACATCCAAGCCTAAGTTAAGTTTTCAGTTTGGAAACTGCAAGTACATGACTGTTTTCTCCTCTCAAAACACAAGGCATTCATTATGGCCCCTTCAGCTACACATCCATTCACTCTTCAGCATCCTTAAGACTCCTCTGCATCTCTGGCCTGACTCTCAGTGTCAGATGCCGGCAAATGTTTCCAAGCGAAAGGAACACACACTTACCCAAGGTTAATACTCTCACCCCCTCTCCTTCTACTGCTTTCTTTCCAGTAGACTGGAGAACGAGGCACATCCTGCTTCCATTTCAAATATGGGCCATTATAAACTAAATGTTAACTACAAACTTGAGCTTAGGTCAATGTAGAAAGTATTACTGGGTGGTATAATGTACCGAAAAAGTCCATCTTCTAACACAAACACACTCCAAGTACCCAATGCCTGAAAAAGCATTTCTGTTCCAAAGGAAGTCATTAATACTAAACTGGGTGCAGAGCAGATGGTGATAACAGAATGGATTTTCCATCTCGTTCTCTGTGGACCAGATACACCAATGCTCAGACTGGCAGTAGAAAATAACACCATTCTTACCCATACTCACTGGTCAGCACTTCTAATTATTTGGGCCTGCAGTTTCCATTTGGAAATTGCTGTCTGTTAGCCAAGGCTTCTCGCTGCACGCTGGGATCCAAATGTAGATCGGATCAGAGAACAGGACACATTACCCTGAGCAGGTGTTAATCTGTAATTCAGTATATTCCAAAGATAACGCTAGGGTGTCTATGTTTCTCTCTGGATAAATGATAAGTGATGTAGTCCTTAGGGCGCAAGAGTAAGTCTAGGTACTTGTGGGCCATGAGTTTGCAGTATGTGCCAGCGTCAGCTAAATAATATAAATTTCTGCTGAGTTTTTAAGTATGAGAAATAAGCACTTGTCATTATAAGCACTGTCCAGAAGTAAACAGCAGGTGCGGCTTTTAGACACATTTATTCTATAAATGGAGTAGGTGGACATATTAAGTTAGGGAATGTTCAATGTCAATAAAATACAAATATTTCTAGTTTGAAAACAGTAAAATATTGGTATATAAATATTTCCTTTTGGGTTTGGTGTGGTGGTCCAAGCCTTTAACACCAGTACTTGGGAGGAAGAAGCTGGGAGATCCTGTGGTTTCTTAGCCTGGTCTACATAGTGAGCTCTAGACCAGTCAGCACGATATAGTGAGACATCGCAGGAAAACACAATCCTTTCCCTTCTGGTTACCGTGATGGACTAGATGGACTTGTCCCCCTCTCCTGCCTCTACCACGAGATTCATATTCAGAAATGCTAATCCCTAATAGGACGGCATTTTAAGGTGAGTCTTGGCAAGTCATCAGGTCATTAATGTGAAGCCCTCGGGAATGAAATTAGTGCCTTTATAAGGCCAGGCAGGAGACAACTTGCTTTTTCTCTACAGGGAAGATGACTGTCTACAAACCACACTGGGTCAGCTGGTACCATCATAGGTTTCTAGCCTCAGGAATAATAGAAATTCAAATGTTTGCTGTTTTAAAGCAACCCTTGAAATCGTAATAGTAACCTGCCCAGGCAGGTGCTAAATAGTTAATAGTTATAATGATATGTAGGAAATTAATTCTGAATGTGGTAGAGCAGCTATAACATGAGTGGAGGGGGCAAAGTATATGAGGTTGTGACAGCTGGAAGCTGCTCTCATCATGGGGCAGTGTTGGACAACAGAATACGGCTAATAATTAAGCTGTATACTTTTATACTTTATGTACTATTTGACTTACTATCTAATTGTCAGCCAAGGACAGTAGCATGTCTGTGGTGACAAGTCAGGAGCCCAAGGCAGCAGAAGAATGATTTAAGTTCAGGATTTCCAGTTCAGTCTTGGCAACACCGTGAAACTCTGGCTTACTGGAAAAGAAATCCCTTCCCTGAATACATCTTAAGTCTCCACAGACCATTCTCTTCCTTTCCATGTTAGTCAGAATAGTAGGGTTGGTTTTTATTGTTGTTTTTGTTTACTTTTGGCTTTGTTTGTTTCTCTGCAATATTAACTATTTTCATTTGAAGTCTGGACCTGTTTATACAACTCTACCAATTACAATTCTTCCCTCAATGGGAGACCGTGCCCAAGTTGGATACAATCTTGACTTTCCTTTATCAGGAAGAATCCCAATTTGTTACCATTTCCACACACGCAGTTAACATTTTTACCAACTATAACACATGGTAAAGAACCTCCCACCAACTCAACCCAAAAAACACAGCTCTCACCTTAAATGGAATGTGAAAGAGTTTATTTTTCTGGAGCCATTTTAAATGACACGGCCCAGGAACACAGATTTAACCTTACCCTAACTTCCATGTTCCAACATGGAGGCAGTTTCATGAAGTCTTATAGTTTTACAGAATAAAGAAAACCATAAATACTGAAAATTTTAAAATGCATTGGTGGGTACCTCAGAGAGATTGTTACAGCAAGATAAGGGGAGCTTTTCTGTAGGCACTAGATGCCTATCTGATGGCATTCTTAGCTTTTGGGTTGGTGAAAGCTAATAGTCTGATAAGTTAATAAATTCAAAAGGGTTTTATCTATTAGTGACAGGATTTTAGTTCTGATACAGTGGTAGGTAAGTCTACCATTAACATCCAATTCAGTCTTCCTATAACAAGTTTTTCATGTATAATGCAATTTAATCATTTATGGACTCCTTCCGGCACAATCTAAAGGACTACATCTCAAGCCTTTCTTTTAGGGTGTTTTCCTATCCTAGAAAAGTTCTCCCGATCTGAGTAAGGCGGCAGGAAGTCCCGCCCATGTAGAACCTTTTTAACCTATTTTAATTGCCTATACCTAGCAGGTATGTGTATGGAGGTGGGAAGTGTGGAGTCTAGGTGGATGGGGAAAGCTGTTTTGCTTTTCTAATCAGTTCAGAAAAATTGTTGACATATAACTGATATACAAGAGCTGCATTTATATGATTTGATTTATATAATTTGATAAGTTTGGAGTGAGTCTGGATGCATGAGATCTCCACTGTAGTTCATGGAACAGACATTCTGAGCATTTTAATACTGTACATCTGTGCATATGTAACATATCTTTTAAAAATAATTTCCATCTCTACAGCATCAGGGCTTTTATCTATCTTGCTATCAGGTCAAAAGCGTCACAGATTGAGGATACATTATACATTTCTGATTCATTTTCTGTAAACATCAGTTGACTGTAGGTCAGAACCTTCTTTCCTGGTCTGTTTTGGTTTCCCTACAAGAAGCGGTGTGCTTGTCTATTGTCATTAAACTCCCATCTGATCAATATATCTAAGATCAAAGCCAATGGGGTGGCTTCAAGGAGAGACACCGGAAGCCAGCCCTTTCTTGTGATATCTATTTATTACCAGCAGAAGCCTCCTCAACCTTGAATAAGCATAAATTGCTTGCATTTAAGGTGGCTAGTGGCATTTATTGGAAGAAATCATACTTTTATTTCCACTCTGAGGGAAGTATCATAAAGACTGTAAACCCTATAATTAGCAGTCCAGAGGGATTAGAAAGAGCTCATTTTCTTACAATTGGTACTGCTGAATAACGCAGCTACAGCAGGCCTTTACACTTCCGCTGAGTTTAACTAACTCCACAGAGTTTTTGAAAGTCTACACTGTGTTCCTAGGATCTAGATTTTTCTTCTCTTTTTCATTTTATAAATTGCTGCGCATTTAAAATCAGTTCAATTCAGGTCTGTCTTTGGAAACAGGCTTTCTAATTTCTGATTCAGTAAGATTCAGATTAAGATATGGTAAGATTAAGAAATATGCACCCTGCCAACACAGCAGGGTAACATGGGAAATGAAAAAGTCAAAGTCTTCCCAGAACCTTGTAATATTTTAATCTGCTAACAAATTTATAACCATTGAAATTACACAGCACACAAAATGCAAATGAAGAAATATGAATTTGGCAATGTGGTACGAAAGGGAGACAATTCTATTACCCTGATCTAGGAATTGGAGTTTAGGTTGATGACTGACATATTTTCTCAGTTTCCTTGCACTGCTGTCTCAGTCTATGTGGGCAGTTTAGAAAGCAGCACAGGTGGGTAATTTACAAGCGTTCCATCTCCAGCGCTCCCTATGCCTCCCCAGGCTGGGAATCAAGGGCTGAGCTCAGCTGTCTCACTCACCACAGAGAAGAACAGGGTTTTAGAAAGCATGGGGAGTGGGTGCTGGGGAGCACACTGGAACAAGAGCTTGTCTCCATACCCGTCTCCTCCTTGCATGTATCCAGAGTGAGGACAGACCCTGTTTTAGTTACTTTTCTGTGACCCCCCCCAAAAAAAAGCCAAGACCAAAGGCAACTTAAAGAAGAAAGGGTTTACTTAGTTTCTTGTTCCAGAGGGATGGAGTTCATTATGGTGAGGAAGGCATGACGACAGGCAGGGAAAGATGGAGACAGAGGCAGGGGCTGGCTGAAGCAGAGCGAACAGGCAGCAGGGCAAGGCTCAAAGCCCTAAAAGTCCAGCCCCAAGGACAGACTTCCTCCAACAAGGTTACACCTCCTAAATTCCATAACATGCACACAGAGGCCACCAACTGGAACCAGGTGTTCAAACTCATGAGCCTCCGAAGGCCATTTCTCATTCAGATGACCACAGACACTGAGCATCAGTCAGTCCCACTGTCACACTGGAGCCCCGAGAGGTGGATCTCACCCTGGTACCTCCCTCCCACTCCATTAGACAGGTAAAGTGACTACAGGCACTGGCTCATAAACCTTCTTCCTGGGCTCGTGGTCAGCTGCGCTGCAGCTCCCTAACTAAGACACTCCTTCTTCCAGAGAGAAGGGAGGCTCAAAAGTCTTAGGAAGCAAACAAAACTTCCAATTTTCTGAAAGTTAATGCCTCTCAAAGTTATACACCAGTAAGCGATTGCAGGGGACAAGGTGCTTCTTCTGGCCAAGCCACCTTCAGCTCACTTAGGGAGCCCCAGAGATGCAACGAGTCATCCCCCATACTTGAGGTAGGCTTTTCCATGGCACCACTGCCTTGGAGTGAATTCGCTGCCTCCTGAAAGTAGCCCGAAAGACTCACTAAGCTACACTTGAACAAAACAGTTCCTTTGGTTGGTTGTTAGCATCCTATCTGGGGTAAGTTCACGTCTCTCCAGGAAAAGCTGTTCAACGCAATATGAAACCCAGAAATGGCAATTTACTCATTTGATATTGCTCATAACACAAGCCGACTAAGTTCTTGAAGAGAAGCTTCTGTGCAACAGCTGACGTGGGACCTGGGGCCTTTAAAGGACAGCGGCAGTCAGAGGAGAGCAGTGCTAGGGAGAATGGGTCCTGTCGGGTGTAGACAAGCCACAGACAAGCCTATTTCCTCTTGATCGGAACACTGCCTGTCCTAGGGTCTCTTCCATCCTTTCCCTCGGTCACTCAGTGCATGGCTTCCCTTCCAGCAGTAAGGACTCATTTTCAAAGAGCATCTTCATTCCTCCAAGTACATTAACATCTGAACCAGAACCAAGAGCCCTTCTGCCACTCTGCCCTACCACCACGTCAGAGATGGGACTCAAACATGCAGAAGGCCTCTGAAGGTATTCAGGTCCAGGGTAATGGCCGAGCATCCAGCGGTCTGTTATTGCACTGATCTTAAGGTCTCCGCAGCATCCTAACAGAGTCAAGTCAAGCATCACTTACACAACTATGGGGTTACTTCCTGTTTTCAATCATTTGTGTTCAGTCAGAAAGATTCAGTCACTAGCCAGGTAGTGGACAAACTTGAACAGGAGTACTTAAAAGCCTTCCTGGGTGGGCAGTACACAGTGTGTGATCATTTCCCTGCCTGGGCCAGGGGGACAGGCATAAATCATGTAGGTGATCCATTAGTTTAGCTCATGATACCCCAGAGAATTAATCAACTTCAATAGAGATTACATCAGCCCTTCTCCACTTTCTCCCATGGCCATAAAAACTCCTCAGATAATAGAATACAATGGCTTTTCTCTCCCTTTGAAACCTCTCTCATTCTCGGAAATTCCTCTCACTTTCCTCAATTGTGACAATGCAGTATTATGACAATATATCTCGCTTTCTAAGAGACTGAAACTTTTGCTGGACCTCACAGCCGAATTAATAATATACCTTGAAGTCACTTAAGATTTAAGACCTATCTCCTACTGTGTACTCAAACTAATTTGCCTTTAAGAGAACAATGTACCAACCAACCCTACTTGCCTTGGATTCCCCACGTAACCAACTTTCACAACTTAAGCTAATGCGGGGCTGGAATCTTAAATTATGTACTCTCCCATGCCCCTGACCCAGATAATGCAAGTGTATCATTTACTGAAAGCAGCAAATACAGAGGTTGAAAGCAACTTCCTAAAATCAGCCATAAAGGTCGAAAGCATCCATTTAAGGTTACAGGTTGATAAACAATGATGTTTGCTATCTGGGTCAGTTGGGGTCCATTGGAATCAGAAACTTAATCCCTTGTGGAAACACAAATATTTCCCTAAAGCATCCCTTTTCTTCCTCAGGTGATGCTTTATATGCTGTTTCAAAACACAGAGTGAAGTCTTTTGTTAGGGACAGACACATGTGCAGACAGAAGACACACTGGCAAGCACAGATTTAGATTTATACAACACACAGACAAAGGATGGAAGACACAAGGAACATGAAGTAAAGAATTCAAATATGGACTTGCTCTTGGCTAAATCACTCCAAAGTGGAAGGGTTTTGATTTCTTTCCTTAATGTGACACCAAAGCATTATTGGTGACTTAGTTAATCATTAATACATATAATTCATGCATGCAATTTCTCACTTTGGAAAAGTTCTTTTTAAATTTTTTTAAATTTTATTTATGTGTACTGATACATCATTTCTCCTCTTCTCCCTCCAACTCCATGGTCCTTGTGTTCTCCCCTAAATTCATGGACTTTTTTCCTTTAATAAATGTTGTTACACATATATTTATATCTGTGGTAGTTTAAATAAAATGCCCCCAAGGCCCATAGGGAGTAGCACTTTTAGGAGGCGTGACCTTGTTATAGCAGGTGAGGCCTTGTTAGAGGAAGTGTGTCACTGGTGGGCTTTGAGGTTTCAGATGCTCAAGCTATGCTTAGGGTGCCACTCTCTTTCTGCTGCCCAAAGGTTCAGATGTAGAACTCTCAGCTTCCTCTTCAGCAAATAGACTTATCTCTGAACTATAAGCTAACTCCACTAAAAACGCTTTCCTTTATAAAAGTTGGCGTGGCCATGATGTCTCTTAACAGCAACCTCATTTGTTCTGAATCTTTGTTTTTTGAGTTCTTTGTTATATATTCCGACTATTAACCCTCTCTCTATATAGCTAGTAAAGATTCTCTCCAGCCCTGTGGGCTTCTTCACTCAACTGATGTTTTCTTCGCTGTATAGAAGCTTTTTATCATTACGAGGTTCTGCTTGTCATTTGCTAGCCTTAAATCCTTGACAAATGGAGCCCGGTTCAGAAAACCCTTTCCTACACCTAAATCTTACCGAAAACGTGTTCTTCTAGCACTTCCAGTGTTTCAGGTTTACCACTGAGGTTTTTGATCCATCTGGAGTTAATTTCTGTGTAGGCTGGAAGACATGGGTCTAACTTCATTCTTCTCTGTAGGGACAGCCGTTTTTCCCAGCACCATTTGTTGAGCATGTTGTCTTTTCTCCAGTGTGTATGTTTTCAGTATTTCTGTCAAATATCAGAAGGTGGTAGTGTGTGGACTCGCATTTGGTTCTGCTAGCTGTTCTATTGATCTCCATGACAGTTTTTGTGCCAGGGCCATGCTTTTTATTACTGTTGCTAAGCAATATATGCCACAAATTTCAAGTGGAAATCCTTCCAGTACTGTTCTTTTTTGGTTCTGGGTTGCTCTGGCTACCCAAAGACTTTGTGGGTCCATATGAGTTTTAGGATATTTTTGTCTGTCTCTGAAATATGTTGTGGGTTTTTTTTTTTTTTTTTTTTTTTTTGGCTGAGACTGCGTTGAATCTGCAAGTTGCTTCTGTTAGAATCTTTTTAAAAAAATAGTAATTCTAAAGAGCATGGAAGGTCTTCCTATTTTCTCATGTATTCCTCAATTTCTTCAGAGATGCAGTTTTAATTGTAGGTCTTCCATCTCCTTGGTTACATTTATTGCTAGGTTTTCTTGAGTGGGAGTGTTTTCATGATCTCTCTCAGCATGGTTATTTTGTTACACATAGGAAGGCTACTAGTTTTTGCAATCTGGCTATGAACTCTGCCATTTTGCTGAAATCACTGATGATTTCCAGAAGTTTTCTGTTGTAATTTTGGGGATCAACTTACGTATAACATCCTCTGCAAATAGGGATGGTTTTACTTATTTTTATCCCTTTGATTTTCTTTTATATGACTGCCAAGTTTCTTGTACGCAATGGAAAGGAGAGTTTGTCTTGTGATCCACTCAACCAACCCTTGTCTTTTTATTGGGAGTTTAGGCTGTTAATATCTAAAGTTATTGTGAAGTAGAATAAGGTTAAAAAAAGAAGATCAATTATTAGACTTAATTAAAGCAGTGTTTGTACTGTTCATTTCCAAGCATGACTTCATTTTGCTACCTGGAACAGAATGACCTGGAGAAATACCTAAAACAAAATAGTTTGTTGCCCTTAAAGACCTAACCACAAAAACTTACACCATTCAATTATAACATATGCCTTAAAAAAAAAAAAACCAAAAAGCTGACTGCCATATATGCTCCTGTAAAATTTCACTTGCTTACTCACTGCACCGTGTGGTTTTAGAGAATAAAATGAGAAGGCAAACCGGGCCTGGGACCAAGGCATTTCAGGAGCACTCTGGCTTCAGTGAGCACATCTTCTCTCCCATTCTCGCTGGTGTGCTTATTCCAGAAAGAAGCACACATTAATTATTGAACTGTTTACATTGATTACTGTGATTTTATTGGAGTTTTTGTTGTTGCTGCGGCTGCTTGTGTTCTTAGTTATATTTCTGGTGTCAGTCACTATAGCTTTATGTGATTTCTTTTGGTAACCCCTTGGCTATTCATTCTTACTCATAGCTTCCATCTGAAGCATTGCTTCTAGTATTCACTGTAGGGCTGGTTTGGTGGACATGAATCACTTTAGCCTGTTGCTATCATGGGAACTTTATTCCTTATCCCTCAAATATGGCAGGCAGTTTTGTTGGATACAATGGTCTACATTGTCCATGGTCTTTTAGAATTTAGAATACTTTGTTCTGGGTTATCCTGGCTTTTAAAGTGTCCATTGAGAAACTGCTATTATTTTGATGGGTTTCCTATATATGTGACTTGTTTTTTTGTTCCTCTTGCAGTTTTCAACACTCTAGTTTTGTTCTGTATATTTAGTGTTTTGACTATTATATGACATTTTTTTCTGGCCCTATCTATCTGGTGTCATATGTGCCCCTTTATCTATATGGATTTGTCTTGCCTCAATTTGTGGAAACTTTCTTCTGTGACCTTGTTGAATATCTGATCTATTCCATTAACTCGAAATTCTTCTCCTTCATCTCTGTCTATAATTTGAGGACTGAGTCTTCCCATAATGTGCCACACTACCTGCATGTTTGTTTGGTTTCCTGTAGTTTTTAATTTTGTTTTTTAGGTTTTTATTTTCTTTGCTTATGTGGTCTAGTTCCTCTACTATAGCTATGCTTGGGGAATGTATAATCTCTGGCCACTTCCTGGAAGCATACAGCAGATATAGAGTACAGTAGTAGGTAGTGTAGTTGGTAAGGACTATTCAAGATGCTGGACCAGAGCTGAACAGAGGAATGCCACTTCCAAGTTGGTGGGAAGGACACAGCATCAGAGAAGTCATCAGAAAAGGAGGGTGCCAAGCCGGTGCCAAGCAGAGGTCTGTGACACATTGAAAGTTGCCTGTGGGTACTGAGGACTGGAAGGAAGAGGCTGACTCACCTTCAGGATTCGGCTGGGGGATGGCACAGAACATGCCAGCATGTAAGTCATTGCCCACATGGCACTCAGAGTAAAGAAAAAAAATCTACTATTTAAAATTGGCTAAAATGTTGAACTTTGATTTAGATGTTTTTAAGCAGAAAGGGGACATGAAAAATTAGAAGAGAGAAGAGAACTAGAGAAAAGCCTGAGAAAAAGAGTCTTTGCACTGGTTCCAACAAGCACCAGAGGAGCCGTTTCCAGGTAGAAGAAGAAAGACAGGAAGAGCAGAGGCAGAGGCCTGGCAGCTACGAGTTTTCATGGGTGGTTGTGAAACTAAACAAATTACATGATGTGTAAAGGAAAACACCCACCTTATATTAAGCACTCAACTCAACATCCTAGTCATTAGAGTGTCTCGACTTTGAGAATTGAGCAACTGAGGGTTTCAGGCCCTTTTTTCTACCACTGGAAGAGAATGGCGAGGGAAGGACAAGAGCAGGATACTGCTCTGCAAAAATGTCAAGGGATAAAGAAAGAAACTAGCAAGTAAAAACAACAGTAGCTGCCACTACCAACTTCTGAAAACGCTGATGAACAAAATAATCGGGAAAGCATGTTTTCAAAGAGCATCATGTTGAAAGAAGCAGCTGTTGATATACATTAATGCAAGAAGCTGAATAAGAGGAACCATGTCCAGCAATAGAAAAGCTTTATGCTGAGAAGTACCAAATATTTTATCTCCTCATTTATCCTGTAAGTACTGTTTTCAACATAACAACTCCTCAAAGTCCTGATGTTGCTGCTTAATTTTCCCAGCAGGTTTTGTCTTTTCCTAGCTGCAAAGGCTTTCTTTCAGGACCTGTCTCCCAAAGCAGGCAGTTAAGAACTCCCCCCTCTTTTTTTCAGTAGGAAATCTGCAAAAGATCCTGGCAACTATCTAGGCTTCACAGCAACATCCCTTGTCCCACTCTACACTCCAAGCAGGACAGGTCAGAAAAGTGTGGCCAGGACAATTAAGAAATAATCTTTGTTATTACAGATGTCCTCAGTTATCTGCATGACCCCCTTGGATGCCACAATGTAAGGATGCTCAAATTTCTTGTAACATGAACTAGCATTTGCATATAGCCATGTCATATCTGCAGTAAATGCAGAATCAACTCTAGATCGCTTATACCTAACACAATATAAGTGGTACTTGGATAATACTTGCATTGGTTAGAAAACAGTGATGAAATTTCAAAGTCTGAACATTTGACATAGGCATAATTTTCCATTATTAAAGTACATTGAGGATTACAAAATCCATGATAGAGAGAGGTGACTATATTATGTATTTTCTGTTCAATTACTTCACATGCCCCCAAACCTCATATATACAATGTTTCTGCTATAATAATTTATATGCACTTCTGAAAATGCTCATATCTGACAAAATTTAACATTTGTTCGGCTTATTTGACCTCAAACCTATGGCACCTCAAAGCACAATTAAAAACAGTAGCCAATAACCTGGAGCAACCAGCCACCTACCTTAAAAAGGCAGCTGGCTCTATATAGTTAGTAACTAATACCAGACAATAGCAAAAAGAAAAAAATACTATAAAACAGAGAAAGAGCTAACAATCATTTAATTGCAGTGAGCATGATTGGCGTACAGGATGGAATATAACCCATTTGAGCCAAGGCCATGACTGTATCTATCTTGGAGGAAGATAATCATTGTAAAATCTCAAACATACCCTCTTTCTCTCCCTCCCCCCACCACACACACACACACACACACACACACACACACACCAACAACCAAGTTGAGGCCCTTTCTTCTCAAGCTCAAGGCCATGAGTCTACTCCTAATATCTTTGTTCTCTTTGTCTAGGAAAGTTTATATAAACCAGCACCATGTCTGTCTTCTACAGACATCACGACATCACCAACCGCCTAGCAAAGCAGAACATGCAGCATTTCAGAATCTCAGAGTAACTCATCTTAGGTTGAATGGTTCTGGTGAGGTGACCTGCCATCCATGAGCAAAAGTAGGCATAAAACCTTGCAAGGGTGGAGGGGGGCGGAGTTGGGGGCACGCAGGCCACACCTGGGCTTTCCCTACCCATTAATCTAAGTCCTATACCTACTAAAGAAACTCCTCCCAGAGGGGGAAAAATGAGCACAATCAAATCAACAAGCAGGCACAATACTTACATATAGTATGTGGGGTAGAGCCCTTCAAAATACCAGCAATGTTTTTTGGCTTCTGTGCACTAGAAATAAAAGCAAAAGAAAAAAATCTTTGTCAGTGGTAAGAACCTTATATGCTACTGAGAAGGTCTCAAAAGTTAACAAGGAAAGAACGGCAACGGCAGAAAGCACAAAAAGCCAGCAGATGATAAACATAAATGGCAGCGAGAATTCCATCTCCTCCCTTCCTCAGAGGTTGTACTTCTTCCAAACATTTTTAAAGGGAAGGAAACAGAAGCAACTATTTTTCTAGCTTCCCATATCTCTCAATACACTAGATACAAACATTTCCTTAAAAGGGTAAATGAGAGACAATCCTTTAGTGCCAGAAACCAAACCTATGGCCCTATGTATGCTAGGTAAGCACTCTAACCACTGGGCTACACCCCAACCCCACTTAAAAAAAATGTATGACACTTCAGAACACTTCCAGGTGTTCCCTTAGAAAGGAGAGGGCTGCCACTACCGCCTGCCTCAGCCCCTCTTCCTACCCAACTGCATCCCCTTGGGGCTGGGCCACCAAGTGGCACTGACACAGGCTCCCCCTCGTTCTTCCTAGCTGCTCTCCACAGCCATTCCTCCCAGGTTATCTGCATTCCTTTGAGAGTCCCCACGCTTGGCTGGGACCCAGGCCGGCTGCTTATGCCTTCTTTTCCACTCCAGTCTCCCTGGGGCACCTAATCTGACCAGCCTGCACACCACAGCCCATCCTCCCAGCATATCCCATTCCCTTGGGACTCCCTGCCATCCACGGCCAGACCCAGGGTATACCCAGTGCTCCCTCTGCTGCCCACCATAGGGCCTACTTAAAAGACCTCCAGTGTCAGTGCCCCGCCTCCTGACGTCCTTAAGACAGTGCTGAACAGTGCTAAACCTCTGATCATTATTCACCAGTATTGTGTGAATTGTTGATTGGGCATTTTTTTTGTTCTATTAGACTCTGAAGGATTCTAAGTATTATACCCCCTTTTTTTCATTTCAAGAAATATTGCTTGTAAGAAGCCTCATCCTCTAACTTCTAAAAATAATTGATGAAGTGCTGCTGGAAATGAGAGCGTCCTCCAAACCGAGACTGAGCAGTTAGCACTTAGGGAATGGATGATGAGTCAAACACAAGAGTTTAAGCACGCTGTTCCCATCACTAATGGCACTTCAGAGACCTTGAGGATTTCTCACAAGCAATATTTCTTCAAGTCAACCGCTCTCTTAAAGACTATGCGGACATGCACACTGTAAGATGCAGGCTAGTCCCAACTACATATCCTGGAAAAAAATTCTTTTACTTTATGAATACAGTTTCTCTGCCTGCTTTGGGGTTTTAATTAAAGAGACACATGACAGCAGATACTGCAAGGACCTGAAGTCAATTAAGATAAAAATCCTTAACTCCTGCAGATAAAATTATTTAATACCAAAATTAAAAGTCTAAAGAAAGAAAACAGTAAGAGTAATATCATCAAACAACTGAAAGGTTGGCAGAAAGACACAAGGAAATGGTCAACTTCTACAATATAACATTATAAAATAGAAAACTGGTTCAGAGAAAATCTAGGGAATGGAGGGCTCCAGATCTGGAAATCGGAGCAGCTACTGCTCTCTTACAGACTACAGATAGCTGTGGGGATAAAATCCCAGCATGAAGAGGCGAAGTGGGTAGAAAGTACCTCCCACAGCTAAGAGTCTACTGGCAGCTGAGAGCTCCTGGGAAGGGAGAGTCACTCTTCTTAAAGTGTAGCCCTTGGTAGGTGAACCCACTCCAAAAGAAGGTACACATCCAAGAGTACATGGGAACGCAAGCTGTATTTGATGGGCTTAAAAAATGAGATCTCGAGATGAATCTGGGACTATTTAGGGAAGGCATAAATATAATAAAACTCCACTGTTAAAAATTATCAAAGAACTAATAAAAATTTTTAAAAACCAAAATTTCTAAAATAAAAATCAGAAATGTATAATTTAAGACATAAAATTTCATACTTTTAATATGATTTAGCTAATAAAGCATGCTGGTACACAAACTAGGATTACTGAAAGAAGGGAACCTCAATTGAGAAGATGCCTTCATAAGGTCCATATATAAAGCATTTTCTTAATGAGTGATTGACGGGGGAAGCACAGTCCATTGTGGGTAGGGCCATCCCTCAGATGGTGATCCTGGATTCTATAAGAAAACAGTTTGAGCAAGCCATGGGAGCGAGCCAGTAAGCAGCACCCCTCCATGGCCTCTGCAGCAGCTCCTGCCCCCAGGTTCCAACCCTGCTTAAGCTCCTCTCTTGCCTTTCTTTGGTGATGAACAGCAATGTGGAGGATAAGCTAAATAAACCCTTTCCTCCCCAACTTGCTTCGGTCATGGTGTTTCACTGGTGCGGGACAATTGTCTATATTCTGTCAATTATGTTTTAAATAAACGCTGATTGGCCAGTAGCCAGGCAGGAAGTATAGGCAGGTCAATGAGAACAGGAAAATTCTGGGAAGGAGGAAGCCCATTCCTCCCCAGTCCTGTCCAGACACAGAAGAAGGAAGATGTGATTGCCCTGATGAAAAAGGTACCGAGCCATGTGGCTAACACAGATAAGAATGATGGGTTAATCATAACTTATAAGAGTTAATAAGAAGCCTGAGCTAATGGGACAATCGGTTTAGAGCTAATGCAGACCTCTGTGTGATTTTCTTTGGGACTTAATGAATGCAGGAACCAGGCAGGACAGAAAACTCAGACAACATTTCACTGCAGCAATAGAAACCCCAACAAAGACACAAAGTTACCATACACCCAAAGGAAGCAGTAGTCGGCATTCACCTTCGTAGTGTGGAGAAACATACTAGTTTAGGAATATTCTGCTAAGAGAACCAACAAAGCAGCATTTCTAAAATCACATAGTTTTCTTATATATTAAAAGAGAAATAAAATAAGATGAAAGCATCAAGAAGAAAACACAACTCCCATGTCAAAGGGGATAAGAAACAGTTTATTCCGGAGTCAAATATGAGTGACCATGGCCTGGGAACATGGATTCAGATTACCAAATTCCACATCTCAGTGTAGTAAATGGTTTATGAAGCCTTTTATAAACATAGAGCAAAGAAAGTAATAAATCAAAACATTTTTTTAAAAAAAAAACACTTGTAGAAATGTTAGGTAAAGCAAAGTGGGTAATCTCAACTACTGAACATGACACTATCTGACTGCATCCTTCACCTTTTGGCTGGTGCGAGCCACCGGTCTACTGATACATTTCAAGAGTTTTTCCTGTCAGTCAGGAGGCTGTTAGATCAGACACAAAAGTGCGTCAAGAATGGCTATTGAGGGGATAAAGATAACCTAAAATAAACTGTGATTAGAGGATTGCCCTGTCATAATCCAGACGTTCTACAATCACTCAGCTTCAATCAGCCATCACCCTTCAGAAGGCCCAGTCAAGGACTGCTTTCTTTCCAGAAACATCTGTTCATAAAGGCATGTGCTGTTGGGAGCCAGACCAATCCAAGGCTTTCTCAGAGGACCTGATACAGGGACAAAAGAAAACCAGTTTGTATCCTTGCCCAGGGTCAGACTTGGCAAGCTTCAGTCTTGGGATGGGACTTGGCCTCAAAGGAGTTAAGGCTTGGAGCTTTTCTACCTGAAGAGACTGCAGTTATCAGTTCTAAGGCCTCTGTGTGCTGTCTGCAATGCTCTTGAGTTAGCTATGTCCCCCTTGGGCAGTGTTGCTTGATTAACCTCCTGCTGACCTCATCCTATCATAGGCCAGTTTCTGTAGATGATGTCCCATGTCTCCCTGGGAAACAGTATATAAAACGATGTACCTCTTAATAAGTCTGATTAGCATAAGACAGAGCTTGTATAAGAACTCCCAATCCAAACTTTTCTATGTTCTTATCCCCTGACCTTCAAGTCCTCTCTCAGGACCTTGTCACTAAAGAACAACCTGCTTGCCTGGATCAATGTACCAAAATAATCAAGAGAAGTTACCTTTTATGTGGTAGCAGAGAGGTTTTTCTAATGTATATTTTGATAGTCTCCAAGTTCTTTTATGAAACTCTTAACATTTCTCTTCAATTATATATTAGAATGTATTAAAGAGCTAAAAAGTACATATGAAGGAATATTTAAGAAATAAAATAGAGCCATTTAATAAAGTAAACCATCCAAAAAGGAATTAAATAAAAACTAACATGGGCAAAGACCATGAAAAGTACTATTTAAAGGAAGAAGAATGTGCCAAACAATACTCACATAGTCAGCAATTGAGGCTATAAAAGGGTTAACATGGAAAATGTTCACCAGTCAAAATATTACTAAGTTGAAACTAGTGAAAACAAACATGTAAAGAGTCATTTTTGAATGGCATAATCTTTACGATTACTGCAAAAATACCTCTTGAGAACTGAAGTTCAAGGGGGTGGGTGACTGTTTTGCACCCACACTTGACCTTTAAGTTCTTCAACTAGCCAGAATTTGCTGTGTGGAAAACAGGAGGAGCATAAGAATATAAGTCAGTGCAAAGGGCAGGAGCCACTGAAAGTCCCTAACTACACTTAGGCACTTGGAAGGGCCACTGAAAGTCCCCAACTACACTCAGGCACTTGGAAGGGCTATTCCCGCCCTTGTGAACAGAGTACTGGAAAATCTTTCTAGCAATCTTTAAGACACAGCTGTAAAATATGATTCAGGAGACAGTTGGGGGAAGCAAGTTCCAGCTCGATTTACTGAAGTATAATTTGTGTACCACCCACGCTGTCCAAATACACTGCTGTCTCTTTTTAAGAGTCAATCCAAGGGCTAAAGAGATGGTTCAGTGCTTAAGGGCATCAGCATTAACTGTCAAGTAGTTTGGTGAACTCCAGGAAACGGGTTCAGCGATACCTCTTCACCCCACGCCAGTTTCACAAAGCTTTCTGTCCCCAGAGTTCTACAACCAACTCCATCTCCTATCTCATTTCCAAGAGGTACTTTCTGGCTTTCTATTCTACAGTCTTGCCTTTTCTACAAGATTCAATAAAGGAATCCATTTAAGCTACATTTTTCTCCCGGATTCTGTCTGTGTTATTGCACTTCATTCATTTTTAGACCTTTGTCCCACGGTGTGGGAGCCCCATTCACAAGCTGGTAGACATCTGGGTTGTTCCTATGTCAGGCTAATAGGCCTGCTGCTGCTACTGATGACGGGTGGAAGAAACAGGACAGGCAGCTGAGAGACAGAAGCCTCAATTCTTGACCTTGGACAGAGACTGGAAATGTCTTAGATGTACGCTGGCTGTAGTCAGAAGTGCTTGGGGGCTCTACTCCCTGCTCTGATTTCTAAATGGTTTTAGGGTTACTTCTTCAGAAGGAAGACTGTTACAGAAGGAAGTAGCTTGGACCCTAACTCCCATTTCCCTGATGGCACTACAAAACTAAACATCAGATTTGCTACTCCTTAGAACTTAAATTGCCATGTGAAAAGGTGGCCTTTTCAGTGAGGCAAAGTCAAAAGAACAGAATTTAGCTTCCTGCTCTGGGTGTAGAACAAAATACACTGCTATCTCTTTTTAAGAGTCAACCCAGGGGCTCAAGGGATGGTTCAGTGCTTAAGAGCATTAGCAGCAGGGGCTCTTCCAGAGGGCAGGGTCCAGGTCCCAGCACCCAAAGACTGGCTCACAACTGTTAATTCCAGTTTCAGGGGACCTGATGCCCTCTTCTGGCCTCCTTGTTCACCTCTCCAATGTGGGGCAGACTTACAATATGGCCTAAACACCCATACAGGAGCGTGGTGGCACACACCTTTAATATTGGGGCAAGAAGATCTCTGTAAGTTTGAGGCCAAACTAATCCACACAGTGAGTTCCAGGACAGGCAATGCTATGTAGAGTTACTGCCTCAAAAAGAAAACAAACAAACAAAACAAAAACAAACTTAACCCAAACTGACCTGCCAATGACCTGGCCCACCCCCAGCACCCCGTCTCGCAGGACTTCTGAGTCACCTGACATGCTCAGGAGAGGGAGAGATGCTTCTGTGTGATTATGCTTGTCCACATGTCTTCCTTATTCAGCTGTCTGTAGAGTTTCTAATATATAGCACTGTGGTCCTTCTGCCATGTGGCCTGCCCACTTTGCTGCATCCTAATTTAGAGAAGTCTAATTCTCCCCACCCCTTTTTAAAATCTCTTTTTCGGTACTGACCGAAATCTAAGAACATTTTCCCTGACACACCCCGGACTTTCCCACCCATTCTCTGACCCTCTGAGATCTCACCACCCCCACCATGGTTTGTCAACACCATTAAAAGTCCTGCCCTTCTCGTTCCCTCTGCTCCATCTGCCTACTCTAGGGGGCTACCAAGATTTCCAGCCACCCCAAGCATGCCAAACATGGCTCTGGCAAGTCTTACCCTTCTCCCCCACCCTCTCTCCATTGCTAAAAACTGTTAGATAACATCCCTAAAGCTAGCCACCAAGGTCTATTACCTTATGTGGCTACTTCCTCCTCTTGACACTGACCACCAAAGTACAAATATCAAAGTATTAAGTCCAGTAACCAAAAGCCTCCCTTGGCTCACCTAATTAACATATCCACTTAAAAATTAAATACCTCATCCTAACACAGGGTTTCCCCTTTTACCTTTATAAACCATCATTTGCCTGTGGGCCATGTTTCCTCTCCATCCAGAGATGGTCCTTTATTCCTCGAGGGCAAATATCCCTTCCTTTCCCTTTCTCCCTTGTTCCCTTCCCCTTTTCCTCATCCTCTATCTCCTGTCTTTGTCTCTTATTCCCTTCTCTCTGTCCCTCTGGGGCAAATAAATCTCTTTTGTGCAGAGAACTTGGCCTTGGGCTGTCTTGAGCCTACATCAGTCCTTTTACCTTTCCTGTTGTTTGCTCTCAAATTCAAACAAAATTATCCTTGAGCTTCCTTCTGAGTCCATTTTTAAATTATTTTCTTATTAAGACTAGGAACCCAAAAAGGAAACTCAGTTTCCCTGGTAACTTGACAAACATTTGCATGTGTGTCCTTATATCCTGGGTAGATGCCTAGGAATAGAATTCCTAGGCAACAAGACTCAGCATATATAACTTCTCAGTGTCTTTTTAAAAAATGATAAGGTTTTGAAATTTCTGGGTTGAGGTGACCCTACCACTTCCTGGTCTCCTGATTATCTGAGAAAACAGGTATTTGTCTCTACGCATGGCTTCCTGATAGAAGTTTGTGAAATTGTCAGTGTCTTCCACACCAGTTACATCACCTTATAGTCACATAGTCACACTAAACATGCCACAGAGCTCAAGTTTCTCCACATCCGACGATTATCATCTGTCCGTTTGACATTAACCATCTGGCACCATGCTAGTATCTCATGGTGTCTTAGCCGCCATTCTCACAATCCCTAATAATGTACACTTCTTATTCCAGCCATGTTAAATGGAGGGAAACAGTAACTGACATTATATAGGCAAGGCGTGTGCATGTGCACGCGCACGTGTGTGTGTGTGTGTGTGCGTGTGTATGTGTGTGTGTGTATGTGATTAACCACTGATGATTTTCATATGAAATCCCACTTAAGATCATGGTCACCCTGAGATTCGTGTGGGATATCCATTTATGAATAAGCAAAGGCCACAGAAGAGTGACTTGCAAATGCAATGCGGAAAAAAATACAAAATTGGAGCAAGTTATGTTGGTTTCAAATGTGTGTGTGTTTTCTCTAAACACTGTATGGATGTTGTAATTTCTTGTGCCACCAACAACCAATCATTCTACCTTTTAGAATATCTGCCACATCCTGCATAGAAACTTCATGAGATTTACTATAGACATTATTTCACTAACAGAAAATTAAACTGTTATCTGAACCCAAATGAAAGAACCTCAACTCAATGACCTTTGTGACTTATTATCTTTCAGTACTCTTGTGGGTATCAACAGGTTCATATATTTGAATGCTTGGTTCCAAGTTGATGGAACTCTTGGGGAAGGATTAGGGGCATGGCTTTTTTTTTTTTTTTGAGGAAATGTGTCACTGGGGGCCTTTGAGGTTTCAAAATTCCAGGCCATTCCCAGTGAGTTCTCTCTGCCTCACACCTGTGGATCAAGAGAGTTCTCAGCTACTGTCCAGTACCATGTCTGTCTGACTGCTGCCATCCTCACTGCCATGACTGTCATAGATTCTAACCCTCTAAAACCGTAAGCCCCAACGTTTATAAGTTGCCTTGGTCATGGGTTTTATCACAGCAATAGAAGAGTAACTAGACAGAAGTTTGTACCAGGAGGTGGGCATTGCTGTACCAGCCCTACCATGCTGATTTAGGGGAAAATGTGGAAGACTCCTGACTAGGAAAATGACAGAATGCTATAAGCAGAACCTAACAGGCCATGCTAGTCGGAGCTTGGAAAACAAAGGTGCTGAGAATGGTAGGAACTATGGAGACCCAACTCAAGCGGTTTCAGAGGGAAACAATACTAGCAGCTGGGCTGGAGACAATTCTTACAGTATTTTGACAAAGCATGTGGCTGTATTCTACCTGTGTTATAAAGTTTTGACTGAGGCAAAACTGAAAAGCTTTGGACTAATTTTATTGGCAGGGGAGATTTCAAGAAAGCATCATATTGACTCTGTAGTATGGTTATTAGTAACCATTCATAAGCAGGTCTACAACAAAAGTGAGCAAGTGGGGCAAAAAAAAAAAATAAAAAATGTGCAGATTGAAGCAAAAAAAGAGCGCCAGGCAATTGAACACTTCAGCCCAAGATTTGTGCTGAAAAGAACAGAAAAGGCCTCATTCTAAATGGAATAAAAAGTGTGATGCCCTCAGGCCAAGGCCACACCCTGCAAAGCTTCCACTGAAAAAGGGAATGCCTAAGGAATTTTCTGCTCCAATAAGAAAGGAAAGCTTATATAACAAAGGAAAGTTTATGCAAATGTAATTCATAAAGGGAATCAAGCTCCATCCCAAGCAGGCAGCTGAACCTGGCAAAGTCAGCCATGCATTCTGACTTTAGAATTATAAAGGATATGGGAGTAAAGGGCTGTGGAATCTGCCCTGTGGTTATGGGGATCTGCTGAGACCAGGTGAGTGCACAGAGGCCACTGCATAAGTTGTGAAAGTCAAGCCTGGGTTGAATTAGAAATATCAAGATGATGGAGGTGCCAGTGCCCTGGGATGTCTGTCAGAAAACTGCATACAGGCAGTAAAAGCAGGCCTAAGAGAGAGAGGTGTGCTGCAGCAGTAAACAAAGCAGGAAGGGTGGAGCCATGCCCTTTGACCTCAGACACAGCTACAGGATTTGGAGTTTGACCTGCTGGATTAAGTCTTGCTTTGGTCCAGTACTTCCTCACTATGCCCTCTTTCCTCCCTATTAGGATAGTAATGTATATTCTTTAACACTGTATGCCTGAAATATGTGATTTGCCTTTCACTTTTGTTCTTATAGAGAGTTACAATTAAGATACTGCTTTGCATATCAAAAAAAGACTTTTGATTTTAAACCATGTTGAAACGGTGAAAGATTCTCGGGACTCTTTTAAGTTGGTATAAATACAGTCTGCACTCTGATATGACCACAAGCCTATGGGTAGCAGGGAGTGGGATACTGTGGTTTGAATGAGAATTGTGCATATAGACTCATATATTTTAATTTCTGGTCCAGTGAAATTATTTGGGAAGGATTGGGGGGTCTGATCTTGAGAGAGAAAGTCTTGTCACCAGCTAATTCTGTCTCATTCTTATGGATCAAGAAGTGATTCCCCAGCTCCTGCTCCATTGCTATGCCTGACTGCCTGCTGCTTGCCATGCTAACTGCCATGGTGGTCAGGTTCTAACTCTGCAGAACCAGTCCCATATTAAACTTCTTCTTTTATAAATTGTTCAGTCACAATAAGTGGAAAGTAACTATGACAACACCTACACAAAACACTATCATTTGCCACATCTCCACTAACAAAACCAAGGCACCAGATGCATAACAACTTTGCTAAGACAACCACCATTCTGTGCTTAGAAAAGCCAACCCTCCACAAACAAGCCACAGAGAAAAGGAACTCAAAACCCAAGCAGAGGATAACTCACGAAAAAATTCCCTCTTCCCTCTTAGAAAAGAGATCTTAACTTTAAAAATTACAAGAATTTAGTATTTTAATATACCCAAAATAGCTATTTCATGTGTATTTGTGTGTTCTTGCATGTGTGCATGTACAAGTCAGAAGAGGATCTTCCGGACCTAGAGTGGCAGAAGTGTGGGAGTCACCATATAGGGGATGAGAAATGAACCCAGGTCCTCTGCAAGAGCAGTAAGTGCTCTTACCTGATGAGCCATCTCTCCAGTCTGTACTTACAGATGTAACTTTGGACCACTAGGTAATATGAAACTAATATATGAGCTTCAGCTAGAAATTTTTATGTAATAAATTTTCCAAATGCCACCAAAAGCATCATCCTTCAAAACTGAAGACTGTAAAATTGAATAAGAATGTTCTATAAGCAGTAATGAGACAAATGAAGAGAATCCACCTTTACCTGGGCACTGGGCAAGTATTAAGCATCGCTAAAAAGCTCTTAAAAATCATTATTAGTGTCAGGATGAACTTATGCTTATAGTGTAAGCATTTTTGGTGTTTATTTTCTTATGAATAAGTAAAAAACAGTGGAGACAGAATACAGCTCCTTAATCAGTGTTAGACTCTGTCTTGCTGCCCACAGTGCCTTGAGCAAAAGAACTAACTAGTCAGCTAGACTGTCCTCATGCCAACATTAGCCGCCTTGAGCAACCTACGAATGCCCTGAGATACATGCCCAGAACTGCAGCTAATTGTCCTGGCTCTTGCATGAAGGAAAAGTCCCAGTCAGGGCTGTTTGAAAAGTATAGTAAACTTTTTGCAAACATAAGCTTCTATGAACCATTTCCAGCTAGTCAAAAGGAGAGAACCTCCCCTGGTAAAAGAACATTAGTGGTATTATGGTCTAAGGTGGTAACTGGTCTAAGACACACGCCTTAGTGACTCTGACTGGTGAAAACAGCAAGTGGAAATGACAATAAATGATTAAAGATCAACCTTAAATCAACCTTAATTTTGGTCAATTCTAATAGACACACTGAAGACACCAAACTTTCTGATGCTCCCTAAGAATCTACCCCAGTAAACTTACCCCTTCAAATGTAATCACATAGGATGCAACCAATTCATTAGGGAATAAAGCCCACAAGTCAATTTTACAGCCTATAACCAAAGCACCTGTACTGGTGATACCCCAGGACATGCCTGAGAACTGTGCAAGGCTGGTGATTTCCTTTATGCTTTGCCAGTCAATCTATAACTCATCCATCCAAAACTCAGACTAAGGACCAAACTTTCACCTCTTGTAGATGGAAATACTCAGAAAGATTAAGAACTGCCTAAAAACTGTCCCTAAAGGCTCAGTGTTTGAATACTTGGTCCCCAGTATTCAAAAGAAAAATGCTCAAACAAAAAGTAAATAAAGCATTTATAAGACACTGTATACTTCCTCTGCCCACCATCTGAGCTATATTTCAGAAAGTGTGCCACAGCTTCTGATGACACATATATTCCTGAAAGCCCAGAAATCTCACATAGACTACAAAAACAAAAAAAGCCAAATCAAAAGCTCTTCTTAAGTGAGATTGAAAACTAAAATATGCCTTGGGCTGAGTAAAGGAGGGCATCACTCACAGCTAGAGACAGTATGACCTCCTGGAATGAACACGTCCCACTACCTAGCACATCACTGGCTCCTCTGCCTCAACAGCACAGAAAAATTCTAGTCTGATCACTGACTGCTTCTGGGCTTTGGGTTCTTAATCCACAAAGTAGTAAGAAATGGGCTAGTAAAATAGCTTAGTGATATCTTTGGTATTAAAGGTGTCCGTCGTTAAGCCTGATAACCTCAGTTCAATTGCTAGGACCAACTTAAAGGAAGGAGAGAACCGACTCCCATGAGTTAACCTCTATACATGTTCCATGGCATATGTTTGCATGCATGTATCATAGACACAAATAAATAAAAATAAAGAAAGAAGCTATTTGGACTTATGGTTTCAGAGGGTTAGAGTCCATGATGGTCAACCATCACAGTGGCAGAATGAATTTGAAATGGTGTGGGAATTTAAACACTGAAAACCTGCTCCCAGAGCCATACTTGCCCCATAAGGCCACACCACCTAAACCTACCCAACTGCGCACCAAGTATTCAAACACTGAGCCTTTAGGGACATTCTCATTCAAACCACTGCAATGGACTGTGAAATGCTTGTGGCTGAAGGAGGAAAAACAAAGGAGCTGAGTAATTCATAAATGGAGAGCTGAGAGTCGGCAGAAGACTCTGGGCAGGATGAAGTTCATACGTTCATATTTGCTCAAGAGGTCGGGAGGTAGGAGAGAAGTCCTAGTGCAGTATGACCGACGACTACGACGATGACAGTCACAGACTGGCTCAATATGTATCTGCTTAGTCAATGAAACAAGACAAAAACACACATATTACTTAACATGCACGCATGTATACAGATGTATATGTATATAGATGTAGATATGCATGTACCATTTGTAAAGTGTAGTGTTTCTATGGTTCACATATAAACATTCATACAATAATTCCCAAGAAATGGAATAGCTACAGAAAGATCACTGGTGCATTAATACAAATTATTAACACAAACACATTCCTAACTCCTTGATAATGTAGAATTTATTGTTCACTATCTCACAGCAATGACAATATAAATTTCTGGTTGGCTAGCAGATTTCTGTTTAGTTCCTAAAATTAATTAACCCCCTCTCTGGCATAATGTTTTGACCAAGGGCTTTACTGAGACTTATCTCTATACTGTTACTGAAGTAATAGCATGGGCCTTGTCAGTAGGCTCAGTCATTCTCCCCAAAATGCCAATCAAAGAAACAAGTAATAGTGAAGAGGTAAGAAAGACTTGCTCACTGTGGGCACAAGGAAAAGAAGCACAAATCAAAGAGACCACAATGCTGGTTGTTATTGTCTCTTTATTTGCTGTGAATTTGACATAAGCTAGGGACATCTTGGAAGAGGGAAGGGGTCTCTGGGCCTCCATATGCTAATTCTCTTGATTGATGACTGATATGGGAGGGGTCAAGTCCAGCCCACAGAAGCAGTACCACTCCTGACAGGTGATTCTAAATTGTATAAGAAACATGCTGGGGGAGCCAGAGGAGCAAGACAGTAGGTAGTAGAATTTCTCAATGTTCCCCGCATCAGCTCCTATCTCTAAGTTGTTGCCCTGCATGCGTTTCCTGCCTTGGTTTCCTCTGATGACAGAGTATGATCAGGACATCCAGACCAAATTAACCCCTTCCCCCTCAAGTTGGTTTTGGTCATGGGGCTTACCACAACAAAAAAATAAATCCAAATGTTAGTATCTGAGTGTGTGGACTCTTGCTGATACAGACTTGGCCATGTTTAGGGGGAGCACTGCGGAAGTGTTTGGAAGTTTGGACTGGAAAATCCATTGAGTGTGCACTTCTGTGCAAGCTTAGAAGTGAAGGACCGAAAGTAATGCAAACAATGGGGCCCTAGATTGTGGAGCTCAGAGGGAAGCAACGACTCTCAGGAACATTCACAGGATGTACCCGAATTAAGAATCTCTGTTTTCAAAACCACTGTGGTGGTGCACACCTTTAATCCCAGCACTTGGGAGGCAGAGGGAGGTGGATCTCTGTGAGTTCAAGGCCAGCCTGGTCTACAGAGCAAGTTCCAGGACAGCCAGGCCTATTACACAGAAAAACCCTGTTTCAAAAAAACCAAAAAGAAAAAAAAAAGAAACCATGGTTTCTTTCATCCATAACGGATGGCGGGTGATGCAGAGATCCATAGCCAAGCACGGGCTGAAGCTCTGGGAGTCCAGTTAAACAGAGGGAGAAGGGATTATATGAGCAAGAGGGCGAAGAGCATGACTGGTGAAAGTCCCAGAGACAGCTGACCCAAGCTCACGGACTCCAGATGACAGAGTGCCTGCATGGGACCCACCTAGGCCCCCTGCGTGTGGGTGACAGTTGTGTAGCATGGTCTGTTTGTGGGGCCCCTAGCCGTGGGACCAGAACCTGTCCCTGGCTCATGAGCTGGCTTTTTGGAACCTGTTCCCTATGGTGGGATGCCTTGCTCAGTCTTGGTGATTGGAGGAAGTTTGGTCCTGCTTCAACTTGGTAAGTCATACTTTGCTGACTCCCATGGGAGGCCTTAACCTTTCTGAAGGGAGACAGAGGAGGTGTAGATGGGAGGTGGAAGAGAGGTGGGAGAAGGAGGAGAGGCGGGAGGGGAAACTGTGGCTGCTATGTAAATTAAAAAAAAAGAATAAAAGAATTTGTGGTTTTTGTCACCTGGGGCTACAGAGTCGGCTTTGATTAACAACAAACCAGCACTAACGACGTGAAATCTTTGTGGTACTTGGACAACTGATGGTGGTGAATTGGAGCTGAAAAATCACCAGTTATGATAAGGAAGAGACCAGAACCACTGAGGGAATCACTGGGAAGCAGCATGAGAGTCTTCCACCTCACAGTGCTTTGGAAGGCAAGACGGAGTCATGAACAGCGGAACTCGAAGGAGTCTGGACTTAACTGTAGAGAGACCTGCTTGTGTGTGTTCACAACTACTCTATCCACAACAGCCAGGAAATGGAAACAGCAGCTGATGAACGGGTAATAACAAAGTGGGACGGTTATGCAATGCAATATTATTCAGCTGTTGAGAAAAATGAAATGCTGAGGAAAAAAGACAGAACTAGAAGCAATCATGCCGAGTGAGACATAACTCAGGCTCTGAAAGACAAACATTGGATTTTCCTCTTACGTGGGGATCTTAGTTTTAAGCTTTAAATATGTGTGTTTCATTCAGAATACAGGTTGGGTAATCTGTACACTTAACCACAAACGTTAGGTGGCTTTTAAGGGATCATGGGTGAGAAGGGGATTGTCCAAAGAAGGGGAAATAGAACACAGAGTCATAAGGGGAAATGAGAAAAGCAAGAATTAAATATGGTGAGGCTAGGAAGGCACAGCAGAAAAGAGACGATGGGAAAGGATAATTACCATTAAAGGCTTTTTGAAAACGCTGTATGAAAACATACTACTAGCTGGGCGGTGGTGGCGCACGCCTTTAATCCCAGCACTCGGGAGGCAGAGGCAGGCGGATCTCTGAGTTTGAGGCCAGCCTGGTCTACAAGAGCTAGTTCCAGGACAGGCTCTAGAAACTACAGGGAAACCCTGTCTCGAAAAAACCAAAAAAAAAAAAAAAAAAAAAAAAAAAAAAAAAAAAAAAAAAAAAAAAAAAAAAAAAAAAAAAAAAACCAAAAAAAAAAAAAAACCAAAAAAAAAAAAAAAAAGAAAACATACTACTGTAAGAGCTTCTTAAAATATCTATGTAAGCAGAGTTTAAATGGAGATACTCTATGACTGGGAGGAACACTAGACACCATATGCTTCTGAAAAAAGCCCCCAGTACCTGAAAGGAGTTAACCTCTTTTTTGAGTTTGTGAGATTCCACAGATCCCCAAACATTACAGGCTATTGGCAATGCTATGGGTTACCCTCGGCATCTTGATAGCAAGACCCTGTTGCTGAAGATGCTACATATATATGTCATAAAACTCGGAGAAATCAACTGGTACTCTGCTGGAAGCTTTATCCCCACTGACTAGCATTCAGAGTGCTGAAAGATGCTATATGTGCTGCTCGAAGAAAAAAGCGATTATCAACTTCACCCCGCTTTAAAACTGCAAGATACAATAACAACCTGCCTGTCAAGATATACACATTGGTCCAATGTGGCCGCTAATGTCACTGGAGGAATCAACCACTTTTTTCATTGGATTTAAGGTCCTTTCTATGAGATGGAATTCAAATCTGACTATTGATGAGTCCAAGACCCTGAGGCTACATAGCTCATGGGTCCTAGGGAGAAACCTACTACTATTATTCTACTAAATGAACACAGCAATAAAACGATCCTCGTGACATTGCTATACCCGCAGATCACTCCTCCTCATCAGAGAAGCTCCTTCTTGCAGTAGATGTAAACTAACATAGAGACCAACAAATGAAAATGTGCAGAGATTCGGAGACTTTGAAGGCTCAGTTCTAAAAGGGATGACTATCACAACTTTCTCCTTAGGGCTCAGGGATCTATGCAGAAGAGGAGCCAGTGACATCCTAAGATGACTTGAAGGAAACTGTTTTCCAGACACACATGGCAGATGCACACAGGAACTCACAGAGACCGCGTCAGCATGCACAAGACCTGCACAAGCTCAAGCCAGACACAACTCCCAATACGGAGCAGGGGAGGAAAGCCTGGAGTCCAGTTCCTGGCCAAGCAGCTATTGGCAATTGACTGCTGCTGGAGGAGGGGATTTGTTAGGTCTCAAAGAAACCCAGGACAAATGGCTAACTGAGGTGCCTATTTAACATTACTGAAGAGGATGCTGTCTCTGGGCTCTCCTAGCATCACTCAGTACCCACTAAGGAGCCCTGGCTCTCCTCAGAACTTCACCCACACCTTAAACCTCTTCAGCCCCAGCTTCTCTTCCCTATATAGCTCAGCCATTTCGGCTGCATGCCTTCTTGGCTCCTCTCTCATGTCTAGCGCTCCCGCTCTCTTCCTTTCGTGGCTCAGTCTATCCTCCTGGCCAGGTTCAGTCTGGACCCTTCCAGATGCCTACGGCTACGCTCTCCCTCATAGCTACAATACAAACTCTTCAACTCTACTAGGGGCAGGCATGTCTTCACTTTCGTTCATCTCTGATTTTAGCACAAGACAAACGAAAATGAAGGCAGGACTGCTCCTAGGTACAGTTAAGGTTTTATTATAGGTATGAGGTGGAAGAGAAAACATAGCCAGAGGCATCTGGAAGAGTCCAGAATGAACTGGGCCATGGGGATGGGGAGAGGGAAGGCAAAGAAGAGAGAAGACTCAAGAGGCCAAGAAAGTACATGGGAACCAAGAGGGACCAAGACTGCACAGAGCCAAAATAGCTGAGGTTATATAGAAAGAGAAGCAGGGAGGATGGAAGCAGAGTTCAGGGGCTGCAGAGTTTTAGAGCATAGGGGGAAGGCTGCTGAGAGGAGCCAGGACCCTGTCCTTGTGAGGCCAAAAAGCGAGGTGATCTGTGTCCACTTTGATATGCTAAAAAGGCACCTCAGTTGACCATTTGTCCTAGGTTTCTTTGAGACTTAACAGTATATTGACACATTCCAGGGCAGGCACAACATCCAGGAGTAGTTGGCCAGCTGGCCAAACAACTTGGACTCCTGAATCTTACTAATTCTTTTAAGAGAGACAAAGAGAGAAAATGTAGTAGAGTGGGTAGGAGGGGAGGGAAGGGGAGGAGCTAGAGGAACTGGGAAGGGAAAAGAATATGATCAAAATATCGAAAGACCCGGATAAATTCAGACCCCTCTAGCAGAAAGAGTAGAGCCAAAAAATCTAGCGGGGAGAGAAGAACCAAAAATCTAGGTTAGCCGGTTCAGTGACTGTGTTCCAGGAACTAGCTGACCATAAAGTTAGATTATAATCTTGAGAATAATCTTGAGAAATGGGGAGTTACCCCCTTGTGATTATTACTGGAATTTTCAGAATTTTCCAATGACGCCCTCTCTACCTGGGTTGTGGTTTCATTTCTTCCCTTAAATACCTGACCTCTACCCCTGCGTGGGAAATGAGTTTTGGCCCCAGCTGGTTCCTGTCCTGCCAATAAACCTTGTGTGATTGCAGCAAGGACGGTCTCTCCTGAGTTCCTGGGGATCATGTTATCCTGAGACTTGAGTGAGAGTCTCCCCACTCTGGGGGTCTTTCAATATACTGTATGAAATTCTCAAAGGATAAATAAAAACATTATTTCAAAAACACAAACACAACAAAACAACAAATTAAAGAAAACAAAACTGTGTCGTTCTGACCTAATTCTGCCTGCTCTATATCCCACTGCCAATGCCACTTCAGCCTGCATATTCCATGCTCCAGCCCAGAAAGGTGAGTCCTAACTGCACTGTCCCAATTCTAAGACTTAGTCCAGGTCCCACATCAAGTCCCCATCTCATGAGCCCTGCCTGTGTCATGCCCAAACTCCAGGCTTTGGTGCTGAATTATATCCTGTGTGCTAGCTGGACCCTCGTTTCCCCGATCTTATCTTTATCCCGTCATATCTCAAGTTTCTCAGGCTAGACTGGTCCACACATTCTGTGCTCCACCCTAGCCTGGTGATGCTATCTCACCCTGTCTACATCCATCCCAATCCTCAGACCTAGCCCAGATTGCACATCCAGTGTATAGGCCAGTAAAAAAAGACCCTGTGCGCTCCAAACAGACCCCAAGGCTTGAGCGAGAATATACACCCTGTGTACAACTCCAGCCTCATGTGTCTTCCTCAACATACCCCACTTACAGCACGTCCGACCTCCAAGCCCAGGCCAGCATGTACCTCCTATGATCTGGCTCTCCTACCCAGGTGATATACTTCCTAGTCCCCAAAACAACCACAGGGCCAATCTAGATTGGTAAATTCCATCCACATCTCCAACTCAATAAGTAATTTCAATACCCACTGTCTCCACTAGACAGGACTATGAACAACAACAACAACAACAGACCAGAGAAACATGAGAATTAAATTACAGCATAGATCAAATGGACCTAAAAGACATATATAGGGTATTCCACCAAAAAGTCAAAGAATACACAATCTACTCAGCAGCCCAAGGGAACAGCTCTTCAATAGATCACATAGTGGGTCACAAAACAAATCTTAACAAAATCAAACACTGAAATAACTCTGTGTACCTGATCTGACCATAATGCAATAAAATTTAAAATCAACACCAAACAAATCTTTAGTAAGCACATAAACTCATGGAGATTGAACAAATAGTTACTGAAAAATGAGTGAAGATAACTAATAATGAATGAATAATAAAGAAGAAATGAACGAGATAAAAAATTATTTTAACTAAGTGAGAATGAAAACACACGCAACTAAGCCTCTGGAGCACATTAAAAAGCAGTCCAGTGAGGAAAAGTTACAGCTCTAAGCACCTCCATTAAAAACCCAGGAAGGGTATAAATAAATGACTTAATTATACAACTCAAAAATATGGAAAAGCAAGAACAAATCAATCTAAATTTAGTAGTCAGGAAGAAATAAAAAAAATCAGAGCATAAATTAACAAAATAGAAACAGAGAAAGCAATGCTAAGGACTCTGAGAGCTGTTTGTTTGCTTGTTTGTTTTTGAGGAGATAAACAAGATCAACAACAGACCCTTGGCCCAACTAACCAAAGGAAGAAAGAGACATGTCAAATTAGCAGAATCAGAAATGAACAGGGAAACATTACAATAAACAACAAAAAAATTCAGAATAATAATGTAAGGGAATACTTTAGAAACCTGTGTGCCACCAAGTTTAAAAATCTAAAAGAAATAGATGGATTTCTAGTTTCTTTCAAGCCACCAAAATAACTATGCGGTCAACAACCTAAACTGATCACTAACAAATGAGGAGACTGAAGAGTAGTAAAAAGCCTTCCAGATAAGAAAAAGTCCAGGGCCAGATGGATTCACAGTAGAATTCTATCAGACTTTCAAAGATCTACAATTAATACTTTTTAAATTATTAAAAAAATAGAAACAGAAGGAACACTCCTAAACTCCTTCTTTAGTATTACTCTAATACTATAGCCAGGTAAAGACACAACCAAAAAACAAAAGCTACAGGTCAATATCCCTGATGAACAGTTGCAAAAATCTTCATAAAATACTTGTAAGTCAAATACAGACATATATCAAAAGATCATCCATCATGATCAAATTAGCTTTATCCCAAAGATTCTGGGATGATTCAATATTAGCCATTAAATAAGTAATATAAATAGACTTAAGGAAAATAATCACATGATCATTGCAATAGATTCAGAAAAAGTCTTCCACAAAAATCCAATATGCCTTCACTATAAAAATCCTAAAGAGAATAGGCCTGGAGGGGACAAACCCCAACACAATAAAGGCTACAAAGGACAAATATGCAGCTAACATTACCTCAAATGGAATAAAATTTCAAGCAATCCCTTTAACATCAGCGACAAGATAGGGTTGTCTATTCCCAATTGTTTCCAATATAGTCCTGGAAGTACTAGCTGGAGCAATAAGCAAGAGAAGAAAATTAAAGGATACAAATAGGAAAAGAAGCCAGATTATCCCTTCTTGTAAATAATATAATACACAAGAGATACCAAAGCTTCAACCAGAAAACTTGTAGAAATGATCAATAATTTCAGTGAAGAAGCAAGATACAGAATCAACTTAGAAAAGCCAGTAGCCTTCCTAAACAACAAAATACACATTCCCATTCACACAAGTCTCAAAGAAAATAAAGTACCTAGGAAGAATTCTAAACAAGGTGGTGAAAGAGCTCTACAATGAAAACTTTAAATCTTTGAAAAAAGCCACTGAAGAAGGCACTAAACTGTGGAGAGACTCCCATACTCATGCACTTGTAGAACTGGGGCCGCAAAAATGACCATTCTACCCAAAGCAATTTACAGATTCAATACAATCCCAACCAAAATTCCCACAACATGCTCCATAGAAATAGAGAGGACCACCCTAAAATTCATATGGAACTACAAAAGACTCCAGGTGGAAAAAATAATCCCAAGCAAAAAGAACAATTCTGAAGCAATCACCAGAACAACAGAGCTACAGTCATAAAAACAGTCCAGTTCTGGCTCAGAAACACAGACTGACCCAAGGTCCAAACATGAGTACACATAATTACAACCATCTGAGGTTTGACAAAGATGCCAAAACATATGTTGAGAAAGGAGAAGGAAACATCTTGCCCGAAGCATTCCGCGGGCAGGCAGAAGCATTCCTCTCGGGAATAAGCAGAGCTCTACATAAACACAGTACACACAGGCGAGACTATAGGAAAGTCTATTATGGAGGCTACAGACACACACTGGAGAGCAGACAGCATTGCCAACAAATGATAAACTTGGAAAACTGGGTTTTCACACAGAGAAGAATGAAACTAATTTATACCTAGCACCCTGAACAAAAATTAACTTCAAGTGTATCAGGGATGTCAAAGATATCAAGGGGAAACCTAAAATGTTGAAACCTCTAGAAAAAAAAAAAAGAAAAGTATAGGCAGAACCATACAAAATGACTTTCAGCATGGAACTCCATCTGCCCAGAAATTACGGTCATCAGTTGCCAAGTGAGCCCTCATAAAACTAAAGAGCTGTGCACGGCAAAGGAAATGTCTTAAAGAGAAAGGGCAGAAAAGAATCCTGCCATCTATATATCTGACAAAAGATTAATATACAAAATATATAAACAACTCAAAAATGGTCAAGAAGACAATCAGGTTTTAAAATGGGCTACAAATTTGAACAGAGAGTTCTAAAAAGAAAAAAGAAAACATGTCTGGGATATACTTCAAAAAAAGGATCATCAACCTTAGCAATTAGGGAAACGCAAACCAAAACTTTGAAATTTATCTCACCCCAATCAGAATGGCTAAGCAAAGGATGCTAAGAGCCAGAGGTGCGGAAATGCTAAACCCGAAAGTGTTTTCTGTACGAGACATGATAAACTCAGGAACTCACAGCAGCTGTGGAGGCTACATAACACCCGCACAAGCCAGTCAGTATTCTAACAAGGAGTGGGAAATGACTCATGAACCCCACCTGTAAGTCCTCAAGTTGGGAGCTATGGACAGTGCCTTCAGGGAGAGGGAGAGCCAGTTTCGTTTAAGGATGGATGCTGGTAGGCCCACCACCATCCAATGGATGGCACCACACCCAGGAAACTGGACTTGAGGGGTTCCTTTCTAAGAGAGAAAGAACAATGAAGTTGGGGGAGAATGTGGCAAGGTGAATGGAGACCTTGAATGGACCAAGTCTGGGGAGTGAAGATGACTAAAATACATTGCATGAAATTCTCAAAGAATAAAAATACTCAAGTGTGTGAAATTCTGACATTCTACTTAGCTCAAGGGTCAACAAACTGTAAATACACATAATTAGGATTAGCATGGATTTAAAAAACATTGATATACACAGACACATATACTACATTCGTATAAAGTATTCATACATAGACATATAAATACAATATGTACTAGAATATATACAGTATCTTATTGTATTTGTATTGACAGAGATAACAAAATATACTGAGAGGCTAGACAGACAAAATAATGCAAACACTTAAACCAACACTAAAAAGTGCATTATACTATTTTTCAAATGTAGATATATTACCAGAATCAATTAAAAGAACTGAAAGTACTTTCCTCTAAAAAGTAGATGCCAACAGCAGGCACAAAAATTCCTAGCACCCACATGGTGGCTCACAGTAGTCTGTGACTATAGTCCCAGGAGATCCAATGCCCTTTGTGGGCATGCATATGATTCACAGAACTGCATGCAGGCAAACCACCAGAGCTGACTACTGAACTCATGGTTATTGGAGGAGAATCTACAACTCCAGTTTACTAAGCCAGCATAATCCCTGGCAAAAATATAGACCCACAGACGAAGACCACTACAAAAAACCACAAGCAATCAAAATGCAGAGCTCTGGAGCCCAGTCCTGATGGATATGCCTACAAAACACCACTAGCACCTAAGGCTCAGGGAGCACTGCCAAAGAGGTAATGAGAAGACTGCAAGAGCCAGAGGACCAGGGAAACTGCTCTGAGTTTGTGTCTTCTAGTACTATCAGAAGCCACACACATAAAATCTTACCAACACAACTGTCCAAACATGAGCCGAACAGGATGACACCAACATGAATAGGGAAAAGCCCACAAGGCCTCAACCCTACACAAAGGACTACAGGCAACCGAGTAAAGCTCGGGAGAGCGAGATGCAGTCTTCCCCTGGGGAGGGCACTCAGCTCTGAAAACATACATACATGTAAGTAGCAGCACACAGACCGAACAGGTTATAATATTTAGGACTACACACACACGTGTATCTCCCTGTATAGCCAAAACCCCAAAAGCTAACAAGAACCTGAATGAAGGCCTCAAGCTTGGGAATGGACTAGCAGGGCTAAGAGCAAAGAGGCTGGAGCATGGGGGCTGTGATCACACAGAACCCACGTGTGTTAAGAGCCAAGCCTGGATTTTCGCGCTGCAGGCAGCTCCTCCGGGAATCCTGTATTCCCCCACTCTGCCCTGAGTGCATCTGGAACACAGAAGGGAAATCTGCCTTGCAAATGGGTGAAACAGCATCACACTTGACCCACATCACACTTGACCCGCATCACACTAACTGGCAGAGCTCCAGGCAGACCGTAATCCCACTGACCTGGATTTTAGCAGCCCCAGGTGAGTTGTAAAATCTCAGAATACTCATAAATTCTTGGAAGTGCAGAGAATTGAGTTTGATTCCTCTGTTTGCAACTACCACCTACCTGCTCATATCTAATCTTAACCCAGCCTGGCCCCCACGGAGTCAGGGGAATTAAGATAGACACTCCAGAAATACCACAGACACAGGACCTTGGCAAGGCTAAGGCTGCCTCTCCCCTACAAAACAAGATAACTGTGAGAAGCAGCGAGCCAGTTCCAGTGACTTCTGAGGCTTTCTAAGAAGAGACAACTTCCTAGCCTTTAGCCTTCTTAGGTTCATTTTTAGCACATTTTATAATGAAACTTCACACTTCTCTAGCATCAAAGTATATGGTGTACATGGTCTTTAAATTCAGCCTTCTGTAAGCCAGTAAGTACATCTTCCCAGCTTCTGGCAAATTACAGAATTGCACATAAATGTAAGAGACAGCAAGAAAACACATTTACAGAGACTTCTGCGCACACTGAACTAAACATACGCATTATTTAATCCATATACATATCCCCTATCCCCAGAGCCACTCACTCCTCAGAAGGCACAATGAGCTGGGCCTTCTACATAAGGAATCCATAATTACCATACAAAGTCCATAATTACCAGCATTTTTGCCAAGATACATTAGAAATAAGACAACAACAAGGCAGTCAATACATATTGCTAACGTCTATAATTGGCACTTCAGGATAATGAAATCCTAGCATTTCCCATAACCAATAAAACCTTTCAGTCCTGGGAGTGGAGATGCTGTTTCATTGCCATCTAGAAGGAACCTGGGGAGGCTACAGTGGGACTAGGTGCATGGAGACTTGAGTCCCTAGGAGCTGGTGGCCTATGAGGTTTTGACTCTGGGTCAAACTCTGGGTTTTGACCCTGGGTGAGGTGTAGGTGCTGTCCTAGCCTGCCTAGAAAGGCTAATCATATGCTAGAAGTCTGTTACAAAACAACAAACAGTCCTGGCACACAGAAGCCAGGGATCCCAAGTCAGCCCCAAAGAATATAAAGCTCTGACAAAAGACATAGAGCTAGTTCATCGTGATGACTCTCAGTCATTAGAGATGTCTAAGCTCAGAAATCAAAGGTTAACTTATTTACTATACACAGACATGGGACAAAAATGGTAGCAAAGATTCTAATCGTTCACCCCTCTTTCAGGCCAGGTAATCTAGAAAAGGCATCTACCCCTAGGTGACTGACTGGAGCCGGGATACACCAGCTAACAATTCAAGGCAGGGCAGCCATGCACCTGGTGCAGTGCACGGTGACCATGAACACACAAACAAAAGGAGGAAGCATCTGCAAACGAGATTCATTTTTAAATCTATAACATTCAACCTCAACAGGCCATTCTTGTAGATACACACACCCACATCATGAAGATACTGCTTCTTCTTTATAGTCAATATATAATGGGAATATTCCGTAAGAAATCTCCATTATAAGAAAGGTCCCACATATTAGCCTTCAGTTTCATCAGTTCCCAATCTGGTTACGTTCACTGCAGAGACAGACTGCATGACCAAGAAAAGAGTCTATGGGCCATTCACATCCAGAGCACAGTCACTCCCTGGACACAACGCACATGACCCAGGTTAAGGGGACTGGGAAGCCAAGTCCCAGAAAGACAAAGTACACAGAAAATGCCTATGTTTCTGGAAGAACACTGACATTCCTCTGCTGCTTAATAAGCACAAGAGCTTCTGGAAGAAATCATCCCCTGATTAAAGCAACTCAGTCATAGAGCCAAAGATACAAGACCAGCTCAAAAGAGTCAGTCTCTTAGATTGCAGTTTCTTAATCTGTGTGCGGGATTACATTACTGAATGTAGGGTGAAATGTTCTTTGATGTGAACATTTTCAGAATGTGAGATGACCAGAAATCAATTCAAAATTAGTTACATGAAGAATCCAAGGTGTTTCTAGATACATTTTTTGCAGTACATTAGATGACATCATTGTAACCTTAGTTCTGAACATACAGTATGTCCAGTTTACACAATGAACATCCTCAAAATGCCAAGAAACAAAACCTGAAACACCTTACTCAAATGCAGATGTATGGTAGGTTATAAACTGCAACAGATATATTGTATATATAAACACATCTGTTCTTATAGAAACATCTGTACAAAAAAAAAAAACAAACTAAAGATTTTAAATTACTTTCCTATTGTTACTCCTCAGCATACAAATACAGCTTTGGAATACAGTGTGTTAACATGCTCAATTTTTAAGATTACTGCTTGAGTTGCTATTGCTATGATAAGACACCATGGTCATCACAACTTAGAGAAGACAGTGTTTATTTGGGGCTTACAGCTGCAGATGGTTAGAGTCCATGACTATCATAGCAGGGAACAGACAGCAGGCAGGCTACCATGATGCCAGAGCAGTCTTTCATAGTCTCAACAGTTTAAAAGTCCAAAGCTGAAGTCTTTCCTGAGACTCAAAGCAATCTCCTAGTTGTAACCCCCTGTAAAATCAGAATCAAAAGCAAATTACATATTTCCAACATATGCAGAACATGGCATACAACATTACCATTCCAAAAGGGAGGAATGGGACATCCTGAGGAAATACTGGACCAAAGCAAGACTGAAACTCAGCAGGGTGAACACTAAATCCTATAGATCTGTGTATGATGCCAAAAACCCTCAAGCCAGGCCCAGTGGCTCTCTGCCTGCTGCTTGAAGATAATGACATTGCTCTTAGATACTGCTCGAAAACTACGCCTGTCTAGGGCCACTCCGAGCACTATGATGGTCATGGATAACTCTCTGGATTGTAAGCAAGTCCCCAGTTAAATACTTTCTCCTAAGAGTTGCCTTGGTCATGGTGTTTTTTTCAGTCCGCAGCTTCTGCTTTAGCTCCCTGCCTCCAGGTTTTGGCTTTGAGTTCCTGTCTTGACTTCCCTAAGTGATGGAAGTATAAATGAAACAAACCCCTCTCCCCCAGTTTGCTTTTGACTGCTGTCTAAAGCACAATAGAAACCCTACCTAAGATATCCAGAGAGCTAAATGAATGGTCATAAATATAATGTGCATATTTCACAGTTGCTAATATTTTCAAGCTTAAATACATATTTATTATAATAAAATTCTTTAGGAAAAGTAGATGCTTAAAAAATTAAGAAAATTATATTTCCAACTGGTATAAAATGTATTTATGTATTTCAAAGGAATAATAATCAGTATCAAATCACTAATGGTAGTTGGACTCTACTAAATACATTTGAAGATTGTGCTATAATTTTACTTCATATTTTTATAATACATGAGAAATCAAACCCATTACAATTCTTTAAAAACAGTAATAAAATGTTACATATTTACCTCCAGCCATCCAAGGACCCATGGCAATGAACACTTGTTGGTAAGGATGAATGGACTAAGGGTAAGCTGTGTGACTCAACAGGCCACACTACAGCTTCCACAACAAGATTCTCATTCTCTCTCTCTCTCTCTCTCTCTCTCTCTCTCTCTCTCTCTCTCTTTCTCTCTCTCTGCTTTGGCTTTCTTTTTAAACTGGTTTTCTTTGGAGCGGGTGTCAAGGGCAGAAGGTGGATTGGATGCAAGGGGACAGGAAGATAAGTGGTATGAAATCCACAAAGAATAAAAGTTTAAAAAATGATATGAAAGTAATACAGATTTTGCAAAATTCTTTGCAAATAAAATACAATCACTATGTCAAGGAAAAGGATTTCAGAAGTAAAAAAAAAAGATTGGGAGAAAGAATAGGAGGGAAAGAGAATAAAAAGGAATAAAAAGAATGAAAGAAGGAAGGAAGTAAAGGTGTTTTAATTGATCTTGAGAGGAATAGAGATCTAAGCCTGCAGGATGCTATTTAGAGCGGTCTACAGGGGCTTTAGAAAATGCCCTAGGATACAGGGACTGTGGTGGTTTGGATGAGAATGGCCCACAAAGGCTCTATTTGAATGTTTACAGGGAGTGGAAGTGTTAGAAAGGAATAGGAGATATGGCCCTGTTGGAGTAGACGTGGCCCTGTTGGAGAAAGTGTGACACCGGGAGGGTGGGCTTTGAGGTTTCAAAAACCCTTGTCAGGCCCAGTCTCGGTCTCTGTGTCTCTCTCTCTCTTACATCCTTTCTCTCTTGCTCCCCACACCTTGTTCTCAGTCAGTCTGTTGAGCAGTTCTTGGCATTCAGAAACTATGAAGCATCTTGAAAAGGCACTTCCCATAAAACTTGGTGATCAGAAAAGGCAACTGCTTGTTGGGGTTAAGTAATCAGAACTCTGGGAAGACAAGGAGGCCATGGGGATTCATATACTTGCACCATGGAAACAGCTATGCACTCAAAAGATTTTTTTTCCTTTTGGTTTTTTGAGATAGGGTTTCTCTGTAGCTTTGGAGGCTGTCCTGAAACTAGCTCTTGTAGACCAGGCTGGCCTGGAACTCACAGAGATCCGCCTGCCTCTGCCTCCCAAGTGCTTGGATTAAAGGCGTGCACCACCACCGCCCTGCCTTAATTTTTTTTTAAAGACTACAACAAAGAGATGTTATTTTATAAATGAGATTTGAAATCGATTAGTTACTTGCTTGGAGCACAAGAGCTATCTGGGTAGTCTCATGTTTGGATGGCACCGGGACAGTGTGATACATGCTCTCGACTTTTCATGTAATAGCTGGGAATCTTTGTACAAATTATAGATTTAGGCTCTCCCTCTCTCGCTGATTTATCTGTGAAAGAGCACTGCCTTGACACTGACAGAGCTCTCTGGAAAATCCCCATGTGGATTTAACTGGTTCCACAGGTTGGATTAAGAGATTCTGAATAGGAACCAGAGAGATGGCTCAATTAAGGGAGCATACTGTTCTTGTGGAGTGCCAGTGTCTGGCTCCCATCACCCAGTTGGGTGGATCATGGTTGCTTTTAACTGCAGTTCCACAAGATCTACTGTTTTCATGTGATCCCCCTACATGCACATAATTAAAAATAAACATAAATTTTTAAATGAGATTATGAATATTACAGCAATTCCCAAGCAAAGGTGCTATGCCCTGGTCCCTACCAAGATCAGCTGCCCACCTACAAGAGAGCCCCAGTTAATCTTTTATTTAAAAGTTGTACTTCTGGGAAGTCGCCCATGCTCCAAAAAATAATCCTGCATCCATGTTCATACAAGTAGCTCTAATTCAAATCAATGGGTTACAAAAAGCAATAGCAAAAAAGAAAAAAAAAGAACCAAAGCAAAGCAAGATGCAGATGCAAATAAAAGGGGTAAGGGGTAAGAGGTAATGGAGGATGATGTTGTTGATGAATAAATAAGGTACTTGCTTGGAGTTTTGGCATGTCAGTTATTAGATTAACACGTGGTCACATTCTTCTATGATGATGGAAAGGATGGTTGTGGCTACTGTTATCATCCTGGCTCTTACTTTCTGACTAGGGTAAACCAATAAGACAAAGTAGCCCTTGGCTGGGATGCCATGGCAGGGTCAAGCACAAAGCACCAGCTGTTCATGTGACATGAAGGCTGTCCGGTACCTGAGAGAAGAAATGAGTCACACCCCCTAGCTGGCCACCATCTTGGTCACTTGCTGTTTTATGTGTTTCATTGTCAACAAAAGAGTCAAAATAGGTAATAGTGAGAACACGAGACCGGGTTCTGGCGGACTGTCTTTCTAGATGGTTCTGGTTCCTGGTTCTTCTTTGATGTAAATAGAAAAGCCTGATACTGGGTCCCTGTCTTAGTCACTGTTCTCTGCTGTGAAGAAACACCATGACCAAGGCAACGGTCTCAGAAAAGAAAGCATTTCACTGGGGGTTGCTCACAGTTTCAGAGGTTTAGTCCATTATCATGGTGGGGAGCATGGTAGCATGCAGGCAGGTGCTGGAGCAGTAGCTGAGAGCTTTACTAAACCTGAAGTCTGATTTATTACAGTGTAGGCTATCCTCCATGTTAAATCGCAAATATCTCAGACGCGACTCTGCTCAGTGTTTTTATTAGTCAGTTGGATAAAACTAATGGTACAGTAACCAAACCTGTCAATGACACAAAATAATAATAATAAATAAATAAAAACTATATTATACAGCTAGATTGTTTTAAGTCTAAGACAAATAATTTAGAAGTAGGACCAATTTACATTTTTAATGTAATAAACAGCTCTGTGACCACCATATTCAATAACACGTGGTGAAAAGCCTGCAGTCGCACCGCAATTCAGTGCGAGCCTGCTTTGTTTCAGAAGTTGAGGTGAAAGGTAAGAGCACAAGCTAGGACAATCGTAATAACATAAGGACAAGGAGGGGAAACAGTGCTAAGTCAATGCCAGGCATTTCACACGTGTCCTTACTATCCACCCACGTGCCCACGGGGAGAACTGGAGCCCAAGGCTTTAGGACACAATGTAAACACCAGCGAGCTTTTTCTTTCTAGAACAGCCCACTTCTCACTAACACTCAGAAACCAAACTGACTAAAGGGTCCCAGCAGAGCATAAAAGAAACGAACAGCAAAGTAATCTTACAGATCTCATAAGATGCAAGACGACATTGTAGTTAACGAAGAGACAAAAAGAATTGGGTGGTTAAGCTCTGCAATGGTCTAACACATACATAAGGAGACTAACGCCGGGACTTGGTGGTGTACATCTTTCATCTCAGTACTAAGGAGACAGAGGCAAGTGGATCTCTGTGAGTTCAGGGCCAGCCTGGTCTACAGAGCAAGTTCCAGGACAGCCAGGGCTACACAGAGAAATCCTGACCCCCCCCAAATAAAAACCCAAACAAACAAAAAACAAACAAACAAAAACCCTAAGGAAGATGGAAGGGGCCTGGGACTGGTGAGTAGAACAAATAACTAGAGTGAGGATGGGTGGCCCTCGGTATGAAATGAGATAGCTTACAAGTTCAACAAATGCTTCAGAAACTTCGTGCACAATGCACAGGCAACCCCTCTTCAGAGCCTTATCATTTTCCTTCCTCATACCATAGCCCTGCCCAGCTCCTGCAACATGATTACTTACCCATTTATCTATTTACTCATTCAAATATTTACTAAGCTTCCATTATGTGCCAAGCACTATATATATACATACACACATACACACACATATACATATTCTGATGGCACTGAGAATAGACCTCCAGGCTGTGTATGTACAACACTAACACTCTACCACTGACCTATATTCCCAGTCTTCTAGGATATTTCAGTTAGTAAATGGTATTAAAATATTTGTCTCTAAACTACTTGTATAGTAGAAGATAAATTCCATCATATTTTGGGTGGTCAAGTGGTATGGGAAGTACTTCTGTATTTGTGTTGTTTTTATTGGCTAATGAATAAAGAAGCTGTTTCGGCCAGTGGCTTAGCAATATAGAGTTAGGCGGGGAAAACTAAAGTGAATGCTGGGAGAAAGAAGACAGAGTCAGGGAGATGCCCCAGAGAGGAAAGACACAAGCTGCCATCTGGAACCTTGCTGGTAGGCCAGGAGCCTTGTGGTAAAATATAAACTAGCACAAATGGTTTAATTTACTATGTACGAGCTTGCTAGGAATGCTATAGTGATTGGCCAAGCAGTGATTTAATTAATACAGCTTCTGTGTGGTTATTTCGGGAGTCTGGGAGGCTGGGAAATGAACAAGCGGCCTCATGCAACAGTCAAGATAGCTACACTGAGGAGAAATTTGAGAGGCTACACAGAGAGAACACAATAAAAGTAAGTGCTAGGAATGACATACACAATGGACCTAAATAAGTGGCCAGTCATGCCTATGACCCTACCCTTGCTGTGTAGGTCTCCATCATCCCTGTTCCCAGTTAGCCTTCATCATCTGCATAAGCTAAAGGAATATGAAGGCCAAGTAGAGCCCCAGCTCGGGACAATGTTCCTGACTCCCTGGACATCGGAACACGGCCATTCCCCATTTCAGAGCAGCCTCTGTTATGGTGTCACTGGCTCACCTGTCTTCGCCATCCCCTCTCACCTGTAGCCACCCAGCCCTCCCTGGAGCGCCCAGAGATAAACCCGAACGAAGCCTTTTCCATTCAAATTGAACTGTTGCTCGGATTTTAAATATTTTTTGAGGTAAGACAACTTGAAGGGTTTGTTTTAGAAAACTCACAGGTTGGAATTTTAGGGCATGAAACATTCAACAACCAACAAAAATCCCTTACTCTGAAACAATAAAGTTCTAATTTTGAGGTTCCTGGGTATCAAAATATACTGAACTACAGAAAAGCACTCACTAATCCTCTATTTTCCTAATTTTAAAGAGCAACTTTCACTTCCTCACTCTCTCGCCAGCCAAGAACAACTACTCCTTTGGAGACCAGCCTTGAAGGAAAAGACAGCCTCATTTAGTGCACAGCTTTGGGGCCAGGGACCTATCAGGAAGACACTGAAGGAGGTCCCACCTATAAAATGAGTTCATGCCCGTGAACAAACACAGATGAACTTACAGACTTGTCCTGGTGACTCATATTAAAAATAATATTCGAGGGGAGTGTGGGAGGGTGTATAGCTCAGAGGTACAGCGTTTGCCTGGCATGCACAAGAGCATCCGCCACAAAGGCAAAATATTAGTAAAAATTAATACATCTGTAAGTAAGATTTTAAAGTATACATTTCAGGAAGGATACAGCCCCTTCTAACAAAGACTAAATATATTTCAAAAGTGTCACCAAGGTAACTTGTAGAAAGAGACTGCTGTGAAGCAGTGGGCTACGAGGAACAGTCCCCGAAGGCCTCCATGTTCGGGGTCTAGTCTTACTCCTGTTTCGAACAAGGTGCCATCAGCTTTACCTTTTTTCTGTAGTTTCCTGTGGCCCACCGAAGGCTACTAGGAATTATCCCAGCAGCACTGACAGGAGCTGGATCCCTGTTCTCTTTTCCTACCAGGAGATCTTTTAAGCCAGCCAGCAAAAACTGAAGCAGCAAACCTTAGAATCTGAGGACTCAAGGGGGCTTTAGTCTCCCATTCCTGGAAACCAGCCTGTGACCAACCTATAGGGTATGGTACATTTCTGACCTGCATTTAACCTTGTATTTAACCAGCTGGTAGACAGTGACTGGAAGGTGTGGGAAGTATAAGGATTCCCATTAGCTGATCATATAATTCACGGGAAACTAAATTGGGGGGGGGGGGGGGAAGGGTGGTTCCAGGAAATGAGCTACAAGATGCCTCTACCGGGTAGGAAGATGCGGTCAGCCGCCTCTTCCTGTTTAAATCCTGACCGACGAGTCTGGCCGAACAGCCAAGATTCCTAGGATGTTCTGCTATCATACCGGTGTCTGCTGTCCAGTACACATCCAAGTTCACTGTCTGAAATGTCACATTTAAGTGCTAGATTAGATTATCCCTCTAAGGAGGGCAGACCCTGGTTCCTGGAGGAGTTTTGGTAGTTGGCCTGCATGTTGGAATGCACACCTCTGCAAATCTCTCTGGGCTAATACAAGGCGCAGATTCCCTCCAGGTTCCCATGTAAGCACACTTAGGGGAAGAAGTTGAACATCATGGTCGGGGGAGTGGGGGAACAAAAGAACCAATTGCCTGAATATATATCTCAACCCCCTCACTTAACAACAGTGAAACCTGGGAAAATTATACAGTATCTCCCACATGAAATAACCATGGGCATGAGGATAATTGCCAGGATGAATCACGAATTAGCATTAGTAAAGTTCTCAGATCGGGGCTTGGCGACGGCGTAAGTTATTTTCTGAACGCTCACTAAACAAAAATACAAATTTCTTCATCCCGGTAAACGTATATAGAAAGATGCCAGGGTGAGACAGGAAAGCCCTCTTCGAACTGTTAAGACTCTCACTCTGCTCAAGGATATCTCCCTAATAAAACTCCCAAGACAGATCTTCGACAGCGCTCACTGAGGGAGGGTTGTAAAGGGCAGAACCGGGGTATCCACTGCCAGAAAACATGTTCAGCGTCAACTACAAAACAAAATCACACATCTAGCAGCTAAAGAAACAAAGACAAACATCCCTAGTGTCAGCCAACAGTCAGATGCTGGAGCCATGAAATGCCTTCCCTCATAGTTTTAATGTCCTCAGAAGGGACTCTCAGCCTCCTCATATACTCTGTGGCTCTCACTGCACAGTTAAGCAGGCGATACAGGATATCAAAAACATCTAAAGTATGCAAATAAAATATTCAAAACAAACAGTGTAAAATGAGAAAGCTCAGACTAAAACCTCACATTAAACTTCTTTGTGAGAAATTGTTAAGAAATCGTAGAGAGGCACACCTCTCTACCAGAAATCAGGCACTGAGGATGGCTTATCATGTGTAAGTGGGCTACCTAGAAAACAAATGTTACCAGCACTCACACAGGTCTTTTCAACCCTTCAAACAAGTTTTAAATTCCCTGTTAAGATAAAAGGTCCACCTAGACATGGTGACCCATTCCTGTAATGACAGCCCTTAGGAGGTTGAGGCCTGGGCTGCACGGGACAATCCTGTCTTAAAAGAAAGAAAGAAACAGGGACTATGGCTGGATAGAGTATTTGTCTAGCATGCGTAAGAAGCCCAAGGTTCGATCTCCAACAGTTAAGAAAAAATAAAATTAAATGAACAGGAATGCAATTCAAAGGTAGAGTGCCTTGTTCGACTACTAGGTTCAAGGCCCTGATGTCCTGGGTTCCACTCAAAAGTTCCTATGCAACAAAACAGCTTACTGCCTAGAACAAAACCTTCTGCACTAAAGGATTAGGCGGTAGACAGATCCCCAACAGGCTGACAGGGAGAAGAGTTTCTAGGCGGATTACTATACTTTTCACTTGAACATTTGAGGTGACCAACTGTGGGCTTTTTCCTGTCAGAAAGTATTCAGTGGGCTTTCAAATCTCCTACAGTAGGGACCAATCAGCTTCCCTTTCTTTGTCTGGATTATCCAATCTCCTGCACTAGCCCAAACCAGCCAATTAAGAGAGAAAGGGGGAACTCAACACATCCCCAAATATAAAAGTTTTGGTTCTGCCAAACAAACTCTGATTTTCAGGTCTGGATCCCCTCTCCACTGGGGTTGTCTCTCTCTCTGTCTCTCTCTTCTTTTTCCCTGTCCTCCCTTTTCCTGCTCCCCACATTCCTTCCCCTGCCTCTAGTGTGCTTCTGCTTGCAATAACCTTGGCTGAGTGCTGAGACCCTGTTTTTACTGCCTTCTTATTCTTTAAATCAGCAGGAAAAAAAAAGAGTCCATTCCTGCAGCTTTAGAGAACACCACTGTAGGCAGTAGATTAAAAAGTTGAAAATAAAAACTGGTGTCAGACAACAGTCACAGGTTATCATACTTGATGTTACTTTTGGTTCTTTTTCCCCCAGAAGCTAACACAGTTTGGAGGGTTTTCCACTCCCAGCCCTTGACTGTTGGCATGCCTAGCAGTAGTTTCCTGTTCATATCCTCAATAAACATCATTGGAATACAAAAATATAGAAAAGAAAGTAATAAGCACAAACAGAAAGAACACCCCCCCCCCCACACACACACCCTGTGCGGGTTTTTTTTAAGCATAGATACACACACAAGGCTAAGAAGGACACAGGAATGGCACAAACTGTAACAGGAGAACCTAGATAATCTTATCAAGGACTGTACACACACACACACACACACACACACACACACACACGCACGCACGAACGCAGGCACGCACATACACAAATGAGGTTATCGGATTACAAAACTTGGCAGTAAAGTGTTAAGGCAAACACATATTTATTTTGTAAACAGTGGTCTCTGGTTCACTTTCTCACAGCAGTCGATGTTGAATCACCACTCAGAGGGTTTCGTTTCTAAAATTTTTAAAATCTGAGCAAATGGGAAGAAAATGAGAGGTGGCACTTCTCAAAAAAGCATTAAATTCCTATAAGAGATATTTCAAAGAAAAGCAAGCAATCTTTGCTCCGTTTTGGAACTTGGAGCAAGGAGAAAACTGTTCCACTAACCTTCCTTTCTAAAGAACTAAGACTTTGCCTCCAGTGTCTCCAAAAAAAAAAAAAAAAAAAAAAAAAAAAAAACAGTAAGTTGTCCCAGAACTGCTGACACCCCAACCAAGGGCGTTTTACAGGTCTCAAGGAAGGTAGTAGGACCGCATCAGTCAGAGGGTTACCGTTACCCACTCACACTGACTTTATTAATGCAAATGTTTTTCAAAATAGTGAAGCTGTGGGAGAGCGAACAACCCCCCCCCCCCCCAAGCCCCAATTCAGATCTTACACACCAGAAGTGCACTATTTTGCCTTTGAATGAACCCGCTGGAGCAGGAAGGGTGTCTGGCGTCACAGGATGTCGCGGTTCGGTCGCCCGCAGTAGCGGTCTAACCCTGGCTGTGCTCCCACCCACCCACCATCAACTTCCCGCGGCTTCACCTCAGTACACCCACCACCCCAGCTCGCAGCGGAATCCTCTCCTCGCATCTAAAACCGGCACTTCATTCCCTAAAGCAGCAAAGTCCCTCTCCCTCCTAACAGCTGCGGGTGGCGCCGCCCCAGGCCCTGTGCAGCGGGGAGCGCGTGTGGACACGCACAAAGGTCCCTCCCCACCCCAACCAAGCGGCGGGGGAAACCGGGGCGCAGACAGGACGGGGCGGCGCGCGGGCAGGGCTGGGGGTCCCGGCACCAGGCCCCTCCGCCACCCCACACCGCAGATCCGAGAGCCCCGCAACTGCCCTTCCCGCGTCCCTACTCCGGCAGGCGCGGGGAGCCGGCGGCCCTACCTCCAGCAGCAGCCCGAGCAGCAGCGCCGCCACCCTGCCGAGCCGGCGGCTCATGGCTCCCGCAAGGCCCGTCCGAAGCCCGGCTGCGTGGCGGGCTCAGAGCCGGTCCACACCCGGGGACCAGCGTGCAGACTCCGGAGAAACCGGCCGACGCCGGCACAAGGACGCGCCGCCAGCCGGCGGAGCTCGAGGACGTGCCGGGCCGCCCTCGCCGCGCGCCCCCGACCCACCGCACGGGCGCGCGCTCGCGGGCTCGGAGCCGGCGAGGTCTGTGGGGCGCGCTGCGGGACGCGGAGACGGCGGGCTGGGTGCGAAGTCTGCCAAGTGTCTCCTTTCCTGGAGGAGACCATCTTGTCTCACCTCGACAGTTCTGGGAAGATTTATTAAAGGGGAGGCTTGGGGATGGATAAGGAGGAGCCCATCACTGGGGCCTTCCTTAAGTTTCTACCAGAGACATTCTCACTGTGGCTTCTGCAGGTGAGGTGGGCTGCGCATCCCGGGGACCCAGCGTGATGGAAAGGACAGTTAAACCGAAAGGAAAGGACTACAAAAGGTTGGTGTAGGTTTATGCCGACATCTTTTTGTCTGGCTCTGCTAGGACCTCACCTGTGAGTCCCACAATGTACCTCACCTTTGAAGGAGGCGCTTTAACCACAGAGAATTGCTGTTGACAGTAGTGTCCACTCTCACTTGCTCACAGACGCCTTCTTTGTTTTTCCACAAGGCTCAGATGCCACCTAATTCAAGAAATTACTGAAGCATTGGTTGAACTTGTAAGATGTATCATACCTAACCTAGAGGCCAAATACACAGAGGTGGATGAGAAAACAGTCCTTAGAGTCTAAAGAGAGGTCGAGTTTAAACAACTGTGATACAGGGTGCCGAGTACAGAGATCAGGAAGTTAGAGTTGTTTAGGATCAGAGAGATCCATCAGCCGGTAAAAATGCTTGCCAGGAAAGCCGGAGGAAGATAATTCCACCCTGGAATTCTAATACAGGAAGAATCAACTCATTGACCTCCACATGGACGCATGGAATATGTGCATGACTTCACACAAACACATCACACACACACACACACACACACACACACAATCTTACAATAATGAATTAAATATTTTTAGTAGCTAGAGTTGGTTAAATGGCAGAACTACCTCCAATAGGACTGCAAAGAAGAAGCTTACAAAAATAGATCTCTCGTGAGGCAAGTCTCAAATACTTTGGCAACTTTCAGTACAAGCACTTATTTGGTTAAGATAGAACATGTGCATGAAACTACACCTGTTAGAACTGGCAAGAGAAACAGAAAAAATTATGTCCTCATGGTTAGTCCAAGTTCCACGTTCCATCACAGTAATAGTTTCGTGAAGTTTTATAGTAACAGAATAAGAGGGGCAAAAATTAAGCCCTTTGATGAAAACATTAAGTAGGTAGTTTACAGAGAAGCGGGAAAGGCCGCTCTCTGATCACTAGAAGTAGTTTCTTTTGGGGAACTTTTACGTGTATACAGAACTGACTCAAAGTCTGTGAAGGATTATTGGACTGTGGTAACTTTGCCTTCCTTAGAATTCTTTCTAAATTAACCTTTTTCATTTTTTGAAGAATTTCATATGTGCGTGCTATATATTTGCATTTCCACAACTGTATCTCCCCTCTCCAATTCCTTCTGTGCCCTCCCACTTTCCCCAAAATATATGATATGTGTAGATGGGCTTTCTTTTCTGCCAACAGCTCCAAATACTGACATGGAGGCTTCTTATTAACTGTGAAAGCTTGGCCTTTAGTTTAGGCTTATTCTCAACTAGCTCTTATAACTTAAATTAACCCATTTATATTAATCTAGTTCTGTCATGAGGCATTAGCTCTCATTTATCTTGTAGCTCTTATTTCCTTCCGTCTGGATGGCGACTCTGCCCTTCTTCCCAGAAATCCCGCCTACCCTCTTTCTAGCTATTTACCATTCAGCTTTTATTACACCAATCACAGCAACACATTTTCACACAGTGCACAAATGTCTCACAACAGGCCTCTTCAGTTACTACTGTTACATCTATGCACGCACACATATATAATATTGTATTATATTATATATCACACTGAGTGTACTTAATGTTGTTCAAATGAACACATTTAGTACTGACCACTGGCGTTGGATAACCTCAAAGGGGACTCATTCCTAAAGAAAGCTTCATCCCCCCCAACCCTTAGCAACATAGTTGTTAATTGCCCGCACATAGCTCTTCATCTAAGAATGGGACCTTGTGAATTTCCCCCATCAGCTTTAGCATGTCAGTTGGTGTGGGCGTTATGCAGGTCTTATTTGAGCAACCTTTCCTTTATTATTATTGTTATTTCCAATAGTAATCCTGTCATATCCAGAAAACATTGTGTCAGTTGGTGTCCTGGTCCTCTGGCTCTTGCAATCTTCTGTGCCATGCTCTATGATGTTCACCTTTAGGTATAGGGGTTGTGTTATATGTGTGTGTGTGTGTGTGTGTGTGTATCCATTGAAGTTCCCCTCTTCACTTACTCTCTGGATTTTGGCCAGTTGTGGATTGCTATAGCAGCCTCCATCTACTACAAAAAGAAACTTCTTTAGACAAGCAACAAGAACTACATTTATCTGTAGGTGTAGTGTGAAGCGGCGGGGCTGCGTCCCGCCACCCGGCCGCCGGCTAGCTTTACACCCGAAATAATTACACGGAAACTGTATTCTTCTAAACACTGCCTGGCCCATAGTTTCAGCCTCTTATTGGTTAATTCTCACATCTTCCTTTAACCCATATTTAGTAATCTGGGTAGCACCACGAGGTGTGGCTTACCAGGAGAGATCTCAACCTGCGTCCATCTGTCCATCTCGGAGAGGAGCAGCATGGAGACTCCCTATGGAGACTGCCTGAAGCGTCTCCCCAACTCTACTTCCTTGTTCCCACAATTCTGTTCTGTCTACTCCACCTACCTAATTTTCTGTCTCTTAAAGGGCCAAGGCAGTTTTCTTTATTAATTAACCAATGAAAGAAACATAGACAGATAACTCTCCTCCATCATGTAGGTATTTTTAAGAGTACAGTTAAAACTGTATTCATTCAGAAAAATGGCAACGGTAGGTTCTCTTTTAAGGTTTATGACCTCTGCAGCCCCAGGTAACTGACTAGGCTTACAATACCAAGAATTCCACCTTTTGAACAGGCCTGATTAGACAGCTTTGGTTACCTGGAAGATTTAAGTGCCCACCATTGGGAATATCCTGCTGGGCCAGTCATTGTTGTGGTTTGCAGGATTTACAGCTGGGTGGGACTTTTGATTGCTTTTCTCCCTGTCAATTTATACAGCACCTTCTGTTACTACAGCAGCTAATCTTCAGGGTAGAGGCTTGTGTTTAGGTCAGGTACTGCTCAGTTCCTCCAGATCCTGTGTCTGCTGTGGAGTCTTCACCAATAGGTCTTTTTTCCAAATTCTGGGCGTCAGTCAAGGACATTGAAAGTAGCCTGAATTGGACACCCCTGACTAACAAACTGAAGAGTGTTTCCCATACCTGACTGTCTTAGTTAGGGTTTTTATTGTTGTGACCATGGCAAATCTTATAAAAGAAAATATTTAATTGGGGTTGACTTACAAGTTCAGAGGTTTAGTCCATTAGAGGTTTAGTCCATTATCATTAAGGCAAGAAGCATGGCAGCATGCAGGCAGATGTGGTTCTAGAGAAGAAGCCTCAACTTCTACACTGGGATTGGCAGGCAGCAAGAAAGACACTGGGCCTGGCTTGAGCATCTGAAACTTCAAAGCCTACCCCAGTGACACATTTCCTTTAACAAGGCCTTGTCTTCTAATAGTGCCACTTCCTGTTGACCAAGAATTCAAATTTATGAGCTTATAGAGGTCATTTCTATTTTGTTAGCCTATGGTTATTTGGGGAACATTGTCACCCCATGAAGTATAACTTTATTTTAAAAAAAATTATATATATATATATATATATATATATATATTTACTTATATATACTAAGTAAATTTATAAAATATTTCCCTATGACTTTTTCCAATATCTTTAGTGTTATTTTTCTCCTTCTCCCCCTGTATTATCCCCCCTTCCCATTCTCCATTTAATTCTCAGGCCCTCCCTGCCCTGATTCTCGCCTTTGTGCCTTCACAACATCTGTGTTTTATCCTCACCTTGAGCTCTTTCGCCCCTATTACCCATGTCCCCTTTCTACTTTTCTGTCTTCTGCAGGTATTCCTAACTATATACCCAACCATAAAGATTTGATGAAGGGTCTACAAATAAGAAAGAATATGTAGTGTTTGTTTCTCTGGGTCTGTGCTACAAAGCTCAATATAATACATTTTAATTTGCCTAATAAGTGTCATGATTTCATTTTACTTTACAGTAGAAGAGTATTCCATTGTGTGCATGTACATTTTCATTTTCCATTCAACAGTTAAAAGACATTTAGGTTGGTCCCATTTTCTGGCCATTGTGAATGAAAAGCAATGAATGTCGCTAAGCAAGTAGTGGAATATAGTGTCCTTTCAGTATATGGCAAAGGGTTGTAGAGCAGGGTGGATGTAGTTTTAGGATTTTGAAAGCTTTCCACACTGATTTCCAGAGTGGTTATACTAGTTTGCAGACCCACCAACCTGTGGTGAAGGTTTCCCTTTCCCTGCATCTTCACCAGCATTTCTTGTCATTTGTTTTCTTGAGCTAAGCCATTCTAACAATAGTTTTTAGGGTAGAGTCGAAAAGGGAGTGTGGCTCAGAACAACAGAACATGGTAGCATGCGGGCACAGGGCTTCGTTATCTAGCAACACAGAGTTCATTTTAATTTATGTAAACTTTTGTTAACATAATGTTGCTATATAACAGATAACCCACATGATCTTCTCATGATTTTGTAAATAATATTACTCTCTAAAATGTCAAATGGCCTATGGTAAAGTTAGAACCACTATTCCAGCTTGTCTATCTCATTTCTACACACACACACACACACACACACCACACCCTTCATTGGTCACATATGTATCAGTTGCCTATAATGACCTTTGAAGATACTTTGTCATCTGTTTTAGTTTATTTTTTTCTGTTGGTGTGATGAGATACCCTAAGAAAAGCAACTTCAGGAAAGAATATTTATTTTAGGTCCCAGTTCAGGGTACAGCCTGTCATGAAGAAGAAATCAACGTAGTAAGAGCCTGAAGCGCTCGCTGGTCATTGCCCTCTCAGTCAGAAGAATAGAGCAGAACATCCTTAGCCCCAGCTTGCTTTTTTCATTTTATACAGCCCATGATCCCTGCCCAGGAAATGTCCCCACCCACAGACAGTACGGCTTTTCCTAAACCAGTTAACATAATCACGACTACCCCTCAGAGGCAGGCTCAGAGAAACAGTTCTCAGGTGGTCCTGGATTCTGTCACTAAGCTAGTTAACACTAACCATCGAATCATCCCACAGTCTCCTCACTAATGGGTGGCAATGCTCTTTGTGTTGCTAATTTATAATGGTTTAAATTTTTAAATGGAATATAATGGGGTCATTTTGAGCTTAAAAGTAACATGAGTTGGCTTCAGTTTTAGAAAAATGATGTCACAAACCTATCAGCTCATAGGAGGCGAAGGTAAACTAATCTTTATTCACTCAAATGTCTGTACTTATTTCTTGCACTGATGGGGGCAGTTTCTTTTGGAGCAGAAAGCCAGAAATCATTTCTCTTTTCCTGAAGCCTTTTTTCTTTAAATTTATTATTTTTTCTTTTATTTTTGAGATTATAATAAGATTACATCATTTCACTTTCCTCCATCCAAACACTCCTGCGTACCTCTCTTAGATCTCTTTCATCAATTGTTGTTATATGCATATATTTATAATACTAATATAATCTGCTCAGCCTGTGTAATGTTATTTGTTTGTGTTTCCAGGGCTGACCATTTGGTATTTGATAACCAATTAGTATGTTTTTCCCTTGGAAAGACTGTCTGTCCAGCTCTGAGCATTCCTTAGTTGCCTGTAGTTCTTTATGTAGGGTTGAGATCTCATGATCTTTCTGCCTTCTGCTTTGGCATGTCTATTATTATTTGTTCAGCTAATGTTTGGTAAGTCAGGTTGGTGAGACTTTATGGGTGTAGCTCCTGATATTACTAGGAGACTGTGTTTCGTAGTAATGTCACAGCAAACTCCCTTATCTTCTGACTCTTAGTCTTTCCACCCCTTCTTCCACAATGTTCCCTGAGCCTTACATGTAGAAATTGTTACACACACACACACACACACACACACACACACACACACACATTGGAACTGGACTCTGCAACTCTGCATTTTGATTGTTGGTGGGGATTTTTAGTAGTCTCCATCTGTTATAGAGAGAAGTTTCTGTGATGAGGGTTGAGGACTAAACTCACCTGTGAGTATTAGGACAAATGTTTAGAATGCACCTAGGGATTGTGCTGGTTTAGTAAAATAATGGTTGTCTGCTGTCCCCCACATCCATAACTTCTCTAGCCCTGGGAAGTTGGCTGGATACCCAGTACAAGACCTGATTTTCTTCTTGTAGAATGAGTCTTGAGTCCGATTAGAGAGCTATTAGTTACATAAAGGTACGTGTGCCACTATTTCATCCTTAGGTTTATTGTTCCATGCTGGTCATTGTTGTGACTCATAGGTATCATATCTGGGTAGGACTGGTGGTTGATTCCCATTCTTGAAAGCTTCCATGATATCTTCTGGTGTCGTGAAAGTAATCCTTAAGGAAGACACATTTAAGTTAGTTCCAGCTCAGTGGCCTCTGGGCCCTGTTTCTGAAGTATATGATGTCTGCAGCAATAGGAACTTACTTTCCACCTCTTGGGGACAACCAAGGGCAATAGCAATAGTCTGTAATGTTTTGGGAGTCTCTTGGACAACCCTGACCAGCAAGTGAAAAAAGGACTTCTCATGCCGGGTGTTGAGAGTTTTGTTAAGTGGTATTTAGCTCTTGGGGGAAATATTGCCAGTCCAGGTAAGAAATTTTCATTTAAATCATATCTATATTTATACATAGATTTACATGAATTATAGGTGTTTTCTGTTTTTAGTTTTGGGGTGTTGTTTTTCAAGATAGTGAATAATATGATTTCTTACAGCTTTTTCAAGATATCATTACTATTTTACTTTCCTCTTTCCTTTGTCTGTATTTGATCTCCCTCTACTAAACATAATAAAGGCAATATTCAGCAAGCCAACAGCCGACATCAATCTAAGTGGAGAGAATTCCCAGCGATTCCACTGAAATCAGGAACAAGACAAGGTTGTCAACTCTCTCCATAACTATTCAATATAGTTCTTGAGGTCCTATCTAGGGCAATAAGACATAAAAAGGAGATCAAGGGGATACAAATTGGAAAAGAAGAAGTCAAATTCTCACTGTTTGCTGATGATATGACAGTTTACATAAGCGATCCCAACAATTCTACCAAGGAACTTTTACAACTCATAAACACTTTTAGTAATGTAGCAGGATACAAGATTAACTTGAAAAAAATCAGTAACCCTTCTGTACACAGATGATAAAAGGGCTGGGGAAGAAATCAGAGAATTAACACCCTTCACGATAGCCCCAAATAGCAAAAAATATCACTGAGTAACTCTAACCAAACAAGTGGAAGACTTGTATGACAAGAACTTTAAATCTTTGAAGAAAGAAATTGAAGAAGACACCAGAAAGTGGAAAGATCTCCCATGCTCTTGGGTAGGTAGAATTAACATAGTAAAAATGGCAACCTTACCAAAAGCAATCTACAGATTCAATGCAATGCCCATCAAAATCCCAGGAAAATTCTTCAAAGACCTCTAAAGAACAGTACTCAACTTCATATGGAAAAGCAAAAAGCCTGGAATAGCCAAAACAATTGTGTACAATAAAAGAACTTCTGGAGGCATCACAATCCCTGATTTCAAACTCTACTACAGAGCTACAGTACCAAAAGCAGCCTGGTATTGACATAAGAACAGACAGGAAGACCAGTGGAACTGAATAAAAGACCTGGATATCAATTCACACATCTTCGAACACCTAATTTTTGACAAAACAGCAAAAGCTATCAAATGGAACAAAGAAAGCGTATTTAACAAGTGGTGCTGGCATAACTGAATATCAACATGTAGAAGAATGAAAACAGACCCATATCTATCACCATGCACAAAACTCAAGTCAAGTGGTTCAAAGACTTCAACATAAAGTCAGCCACACTGAACCTTATAGAAGAGAAAATGGGAAGTACACTTGAATGCATTGACACTGAAGACACTTCCTAATATAACCCCAGCAGCACAGACACTGAGAGAAACAATTAATCAATGGGACTTCCTGAAACTGAAAAGCTTCTGTAAAGCAAAGGACATGGTCAATAAGCCTACAGAATGGGAAAAGATCTTCACTAACCCCACATCAGACAGAGTTCTGATCTCCAAAATATACAAAGAACTCAAGAAACTGGTCACCAAAAGAACACATAATCCAATAAAAAAAAAATGGAGTACAGACCTAAACAGAGAACTCTCAACAGAGGAATCTAAAAAGGCTGAAAGACACTTAAGGAAATGTTAAACATCCATAATTACTTATAATAACATAATATAATTATACACACATATATGTATATATATGTATACACACACAGACACACACACACACACACACACACACACACACACATATATACCATGAATAAAGTCAGTGAACAAAAAAAATTAAACACCTTATGCTAATATGGGGTTTTCCCTTTTACCGTTTTTTAATGTGTCCTTTGTATCCCTGGGACAAGTACTCTTTCCACCTATCCTTTATTCCTTTCCCCTTCTCCCTCAGCCTCTATCTCCTGTGTTGGTTTCTTATTTCCTGCCCATTGTCCTTCTGGGCGAAATAAATCTCCTTTGTGCTAAGAACTTCACCTTGGAGTATCTTGAATTGATACTGCTCCCAACAATTCAGACTAAGGGGAAAACCAAATACTTATGTTCAGTATTAAAGGAACATTTATGATTGAAAGTAAAACAGAGAGAGTAAGAGATTCCTGTGGGAATAGCTGCTTATGGTGTACAATGAAATTAAAGGACTCTGGAGTACTTGGCAACAGAAACATAAAAGATTGTGTATAAGTTATAGCAAAAGTTTAATTTAAATCATATGAATAATATTGTTTTGCTACTTGAATAATTAAGGTTTAAGAAGAATCAGTGTTTTAGGGGAAAAAGCAATTTTAGGGCTGTAGCAGAATGGCACTATGCCACCATCTCTAACTACAATTCCAGAGGATCCAGTGACTTATGGCCCCTGTGGGCAATGGGAATGCACACATGCATATATGTGTGCAAAACACTCATTCATATGAATAAAATATACCTTTTTTTAAAAAAGGAAGAGAAAAAGTCTTCTTTTAAAAATACCTGGTGCATGTGTCTCAATATATTGATTGTTCTGTTTTCAGAACTGATTTGTAATAAAGGAGTAATTGTGGGATAGACATTCATCAGAAACTTCTGGATACTCAGGATGACTGGGTCGTACATTCATAACAGGACTGCAGTGGATGAGATGATGAAGTCCACCCAGTACATGACCACAGAGAAAACCACCAGCAGCAAGATGGTTTGGGTGGCCCTTTTCTCAGGGGACGCTCTCCGGTGGTGCAGGCTGTGAAGATGCTCACATTGCCTCTGATGTCTAAATAAGACATTACCATGTATGTAGTTGTGGTCAGCATAACTCCTACGAGAAATACATCTCTAGACATTGTCATTGTTAAAATCAATCCTCTGATGATGTAGTTAATGGGGAAGAGTGAGCAGGATTTAGTGACCTTCATCTGGTTGGTCTCACTCACGTTGGTAAAAGCACCAGCATAGAAGATACAGCTACTGCTGAATGATAAATTGAGAGACCAAATATAGAAGGAAGTATTGGTCATATTTTTTTATTTTATGTTTAAATTTAGCCAACAAAGAGGTACTGGGACTGATAGTGACAGCCTGGAACACACTCAGGAGTTAGGTGATGCAGATGGAGAGGCCTCTCATCACTCTGTTTGGGTAAAATGTTGTCTTACATTTGTAGTTATTCTCAATGTCCAGTGACTCAAATATGTCCCAAAGCCAAATATCCACTCCAGTGAGGAGCGGTGCTATATGGGTGAAGGTCAGTTGACAGGAGATCGTGTCCGTGGGCTTATGTTTGTGACCTAGGATTATGAAAGTGTAGAAAACAAGGAGAAACATATTGGCCAGGACTCTAAGTCCAGCTTGGAAATTAAGGACATTCTTTAATGAGGGCATACATGGAAAGTGTTCCCATCTTAAGATCGTAGTAGAAGCATATTTCATACATCTGAAAAATAATAGAGTATAGATCAAATTTGTGATTCACTGGTCAGTGTGTCTATATCATCATTCTGTTTTGTCTACTAATTCTTGATTAACCTGTCTCTTTAATTTTGAAATTTCCACATTAGACATTGCCTATATTTCTATATACCCTTGATATATCCCTGTATATAAAGCATATTGAGCATAATAAGTCCATTCCCAGCCACATCCTTTACAGAACGCACACTTCATGTGCCTATATTTCACCTAGACTTCATGCCTTAGAAATTCATCCTATTGATTTGACTTACATTTCCTCATTTTATAGCTAACACTGAAAACAGTAGTGATGAACATAAAATATTAATCATATTTGCACTCCTGAATAAAAATTATGTTTACCTGGGGGAAAAACACAAAAGAAATCCATAAGAGTGAGGTGAGTCAGTCTCATATTTTATAATTTCAATGAGCTCTCTTTTACAACTATTCATGTTTTCATTCATAATTCTAATGGAATCATAGTTGTTAATTCATGATAATCTCACTATTTTAACCAGTGCTATGTCTATCTCAATTAGTCTATTTTTTATTTTCCTTTTTCAATGAACTCACCACCCCAGAATCTGGTATTAAAGACAATGCTACAGTTGGAGGTCATTAGTGCACTTTCCACACCGAATTAATTTTATAACCATTACTGTTATGAATGCCCCTAGATGTCTCCCAGTTTACTTCCCATCCATTTAAAACTGGTGTGATCCCTACTTATTGTTTAAGGAATTAACTCCTGGTTACCACTATCATTATTTTATCCAGTTAGTATAATTCATTACTTTAAAATCAACTCTGTGATAGAGAAATAGAAAACTACTATACAAAGATTCTTGTGAAAAAGAGGGCTCAATTGTTTTTTCAACTTCACTTGTATATTCTACATATATAGGTACATGCATGTATATATAGAAATAATGCAGAAGTCAGTATATGAGACCACCCTATAACATCTCCATTAATATGGCAACATAAGTCATACTTTATATACATACATACATGTATCTATGTATGTGTGTGTATATATACACACGCACATATATATACACACATGCATAGATACATAATATTACATATAAAATGTTTGCTCTTAAAAAGATAGATCTAGTAAAGGAATAGATTCATCTCAACTACCAGAGCCAAACAGATGATTCTCTCACTAACATACATTTGCAGTAGCTGCACAGTGGAGTTCTTTTTTAAAAAAAAAAAAGTTTTAGGATTCAAGCTGGAGAATGGCACAGTGGTTCAAAGCACATTTTACTCTTGCAAATGATCTGGGCTAGAATCCCAGCAATGACATGGTGTCTCATAACCGTCTGTAACTATAGTTGTAGGGAACCTGTTGCTTTCTGTGGTATTGCATGCAAGTGGTGGACACACATGCAGGTAAAACATGTAAACATGCAAATAAAATAAGTAAATCTTAAAGTAAGAAACAAAGAAAATATGTAATTTTATTTATTAAGAATATTGCTTAATTCAAGCCTTGGTCTCCAAACTGAAAGAACTGTAGCCCATTCCAATTTTAAAATTGCAAATAAACAAACAGGATATGTATAAACAATTTATTAATTTTACACCTATAATTTATTAAGATGGCAATGTATTATAATAAGTAAAAAGATGTTAATGGAAGTTTAATTTTAAGTTAAAGATGGTAATTTAAAATTTTTTTCTCATTCCAAAGCTATGAACTTCAACCTCTCTACTTCATACCCATTGCTTTGTAAATATTTATTACCTACAGAAAATGACACATCTTCACATTCCTTATGTGGTGTCTTTCTCTGGGGTTCACTTGGGGAGGGGGAGAATGGACCTGAATAACCACAGCTACCGTGACTACAACTGAGTTGTCAACATATCCATGAACTGAGAAGAGTCATTCGTTTTATTTGAAAAAAATGCAATGCTTGGGTGTGCACGTTAGTTTAAGTTGTAGTACTTAGTTGTAAGGACTAAACCTAAAGTTTATCCATGAATATACATAATAGTAACAATTCCATCACTATTAAAGGGCTCCAGACCAAAAGACTGGACAAGCAGCAGGCAGCTGTCTGAAGAAACGTGCAACAAAAGAAACAACGTGCTGTTTCCTCACAGCTCAACATTATACTGACAAAAATCACTTTACACCTTCATTATCACAGTATTTCATTTTAAAACAGTCTTGTTTTATGAATTTATGGTAGTCTTTGCATTCTTCTTTGAGGAGATAATGATATAATTAATGAGCATACAAATATATTGGATCCAAAGTATCATTTTCATTTTGTTTTACTGTAATTAGTGAATAATGAACAAAAGCAGTGTGTATGCTCAGAGAGAACATAGAGTGATTATGTGCCTTCCAGGTGACAAGATACATGGTGTTAGCTGATGTACTGTCCACTGTCAGTAGCATTAATAAGTCTTCGGGAATCTCAGGAAGATGAAGGCCTTAGCCACTCAAACGAGTTCCACGAAATCTTTATTAAATAGATATGCCAGCAGGAAAAATAGTGATTGTTTATTTAAGTCATTAATTCATAACAATTGTCTAACAGTTAAATAATTTAAAGTATATGTTACATTTTAGAAATTGAATTTAACTCAATGGCAACTGGAAGCACACAGACGCTCATTAGAACTTTACAGTCTCACACTTTCGAGCCAGCTCCCCTGCGATGAAGCAGCAACAGCAATGTCACTGCAGAGCCTGTGGGGAAGCAGTCAGATCCAGAGCTCGATCACATGACACACAGTGTAAGTCTGGGAATGATATGAAAATGTTCACTAGTAGTGTGTGTATGCTTGGGGCTGCTATCATGGGTACATGTACAGCACATCAGTGAAAAACTGAGAGTTATATCAAATACATTTCCAAAATAAATGAACTTTAGGAAAATGGAGAGTGCATCTCTGTTTTCTAGGTGAACTGATTAAATCCACAAGGGTCCTGCCCAGTGCATCAGTGCAGACTCTTTAGGAGAATTACACAAAACAACCTTGTAGAAGGGAGCAGTGGGCTGCGTTCCTGCCTGGCTCCCGGCCGCCTGGCTAGCATATGCCCTGAAATAACAACACACAAATTGTATTCTTTTAAACACTGCTTGGCCCATTAGCTCTAGCCTCTTACTGGCTACCTCTCACATCTTGATTAACCCATATTTAGTAATCTGTGTAACACCATGAGGGGTGGCTTACCGGGAAGATTCTAGCCTGCATCCATCTCGGAGAGGAGAGTCATGGCAACTGCTTGAGGCATCTGCCTCACTTCCCTTCTTCCCAGCATTCTGTTCTGTCTACTCTACCCACCTATGTTCTGACCTATCAGGCCAAGCAGTTTCTTTATTAATTAACCAATGAAACAACAGATAGATAGAAACACTCCTACATCATTTTCCCATTTTTCTGTTTAAACAAAAAGGAAGGCTTTAACTTTAACATAGTAAAATTACATATAACAAAATAGTTATCAAGCAAGAATTATAGTTACAATATTTATATCTACTTTATCTTTTATCATAACTAAGGAAAATTATAACTATTTATTCTTCAACCCCATCAAAGACTCCAGAAGGATACAATATTTCCCAAGTAAACAAGAAGTAAGCAACTTCCAAAACTCTAGAAATGACAGAGACAACTCGCTTCCTGGACAGTCACCCTAAGTTCCTCTGTATCTTTGGGGCATCCATCTTCAGCCTACAGGCCCATAGTATCGAGCAGACATTTCCATGAAGCAGGAAATTCCAAAGACAGTTCAGTCACTTTCTGCTGTGTCCTGCAGAATGTCTCGCAGACTCTTTCATGAGTCAGGAGCCCCGAAAGACCATCTCACCTTTAGGCAAGTTCAGCAGTCCTCTCTCTGCAGGTTCTTTGTATCCAGTCTATGCATCAGTACAGGCAAGAGCAGTTTCTTGCCCAAATGGCTATCAAACTCCATAAGGATCCTTTTCGATGCCCATCTTCTTCTTGAAGTAGATTGGTGCTTTCAGGAGCAGACGTGTCTCATTTTCATGAAAAGCCCTAAGTTATTAAAACATTTAAAATGACATATTCTGTAGTCTTTGGAAGATATGAAGAATGCCTATCTAACTGAAATATCTCTTTATATCTAGAAAATCTAACTAACATGACTACAAGTTTTACTATTATCGATGATTATTCATTAACAACCTATATTTCCTAATTATACATTACATTTTTAAAATGAACTACACAATCACAATACCTTAATCAAGATCAGAAATACATATACATATAACAAAATTGACCTTAAATTTAAATCACTAAAGCAAAATCCATATCAATGCAAATTATTCATATCTATATCACAACCTGAAAGTTCTGTGACACTTGCAGACATAAACTCATGCTTCCATCATTTGGTTTTTGTAGTGTGGATGCTCTGTGTCTAGTGAGTAAGTGACATTTATTGGCATCATTTTATTCCATTTTTAAAACAATTATTTCTTAATTCTACATTATCTCTTTACCATTATAATTTCATTGTATTTGTGTGGGGGAGAGAGAAAGACAGAGGGAGGGGCTCAATCTGTTGTTCAATCAAGCTCACAGTGTTCCCACCTTAGCCTTCAAAGTGCTAAGTTCATAGGTGTGTGCCACCACATCTGCCTTCACTTTCCATTTGAGTCTCTTGTATATATCAGTTAGTGATATTCCACCAATATAAAAATGGACAGTCATCAGCTAAACTTAAGTTTACTTTGCATATTTTGTGAATGTATATTTTAACAAACACCTATATTTTGCAACTATTAGAGGAAATCTTGTGAATTTTGACTTTAAATAATCTCATACTATTCAAGAATTAAAAATAATTCTCACCTCTAGTGAAAAGCTTAGCCAATATTATATCAGTATCAGTGTAACATGGTTCAACTTAGAAAATATGAAATATTGAAAATTAATTTGATTTAATTAAAACACTCAAAGTCCTACTGAAAATTACTCAGTTTACATTTTTGTAAAGATAACGTTACAAGAATTTAGTGAATAAATGTAGTAAGACTTCTAGATACTTTGAGATCCCAGAAAAGATCTACTTCATTAGAAATTATTACAATACAAAAAATATGAAAAAATTTAGTCTTATTTATATGTTAATAGCATCGTATGTTTTACTAGGCCATGAAGTAAAACTCTCCTAAGAATTCCTAAGTATACATAAACATAAAAGAACAGAGAATTTATTGATAAATACTAAATTAGTTAATATTTGTTTTATATTCCTGGTTAAGCTTCATATAAATCAATGCATAGATTTGAGAAAAGTAGCAAAATAGGAAAATACAAACTATAATTTAAATATATCTTAGTATTATAAATGTCCTGCTGCAAACCAGTGAATGTGTGTTCTTTGTGTTTCACTCTCTCAGTCATTTCAGATGTTTTGTGAGAGGGTTGGAAATTTAACACAGCTGCCATTAGCTACGAGGAACCATGTTTATAGAATTATAAGAGTACACCCTCAGGAGAATCCATAATCAGATATGCTCATTAAAATACTCCATTTTGGGTCACTTTTTACATTTGTTGTAAAAAGAGATGGATTTCATTATATTTTCATTCAATACATAATATCCATTGATCACCTTCACCCTGTTAGCCTTCCCTGTCTCTCTGCCCACACTTCTGCTAGGCCCTGTCCTCTTTCCAATAGGCCACCTTCTACTGTCACATACATTACCATCAGAGGTCATAGCAAGTGAAATCTATGTTCTTTTACAAATCATTACACTGATATTTTATGTCTACAGGCATCTGTTGTGTTTTCTTAGATACGGTAAGGCTCAAAACAAAACTAAACAGAATTCTCTAATCATTTTATTACAGAAAACCCTGCTTACACTACCACTTACAGCTCATTCTGTTACTGAAAGGAAAAAGAAGTGCTTACCTGGCCAGGCTTTGATAAACATCCATTTGGAATGAGGCCCTGAGAAGTAGTTATAAGGAAGAAATATCCTCAACTCATCTCTCTCTAGACCCATAATTATCATGTTACCTGGAAATGGGAAGTTCTAACCTTGAGGTTGTTAGAAAGTGGTACCATTAACTGGAAGAGTGAACTTCCCTAATTCCAGGACAACAGAAGTGAAGGAGCACCTGAGCTCTGGCTTTCCCATGTGGGAGCTATTCTCCCAGGCCATATCTGTCCGTGTGGATTAGCTCATCTCAGTCCTTCTGGACAAAACAAAAGTAAAAATGTTATCACATTCAAAAGAAGTAGAAAAACATTTCCTCGAGGAATTCTTTCTGCTTCTAAAATATTTCTGATAGACTCCAAATAACTTGACAGTGGTTTCAGGACCTCACCTAGAAATCAAAGAACTTTTTCTAAAATTAAGAAAATGTCACCACCTCTAAACAACTCTGTAAGAAAATTAATCTTTCATACAGGAGGCACAGACATGAAGTGATTTAATCATCAGATAGTGAGCTGTGGGCTGGGGATGTAACTTAGTCGGTAGAGTGCATGCGTAGACCTTATTGTTTATGTGGGACACCGTGTAGAAATCAAACCTTCAAATTCTAAGCACAGGTGAAGTAGAAGATTCCCAAGTCAAGGAAGGCAAGCCTGCCTAACCAACCTTCAAGGAGCCAGCAGGCAAGGAAGGCCCTTCTGCCTGCACCTGCCTCTGCAGCAGCCACTGCATGTAGACCCAATTTCCGGTGAGCAGAGAAAATTTTATAGCTCAAAAAAAACTATATAAAAAATTGGAGATCAGTCTTTTGTCTGATGTGGGGTGGGGTTGGTAAAGATTTTTACCATTCTGTAGGCTGTTGTGGTTTTTTTTTTTTTGGTTGTTGTTATATTGGTTGTTGTTGTTGTTGACCAGGTCCTTTGATTTACAGAAGCTTCTTAGTTTCAGGAGGTCCCATTTATTAATTGTTTCTCTCAGTGTCTGTGCTACTGGGGTTATATTTAGGAAGTGGTCTCTTGCACTAATGTGTTCAAGTGTACTTCCCACTTTCTCTTTTTTGAGGTTCAGTGTGGTTGGCTTTATGTTGGAGTCTTTAATCCATTTGGACTTCAGTTTTGTGCATGGTGATAGATATGCGTCTATTTTCATTCTTCTACATGTTGATATCCAGTTATATCAGCACCATTTGTTAAATATGCCTTCTTTTTTCCATTTTATATTATTTGCTTCTTTTGTCAAAATTCCAGTGTTCATAGGTGTGTAGATTAATATCAGTGTCTTCAATTCAGTTCCTTTGGTCCTCCTGTCTGTTTTTATGCCAATAGCAGGCTGTTTTAGTACTATAGCTCTGTAGTAGAGTTTGAAGTCAGGGATTGTGATGCCTACAGAAGTTCCTTTATTGTACAGGACTTTTATTGTCTTTCCTGGATTTTTTTGCCTTTTCATATGAAGTTGAATACTGTTCTTTCAAGGTCTGTGGAGAATTTTCTTGGGATTTTGATGGGCATTGCATTGAGTCTGTAGATTGCTTTTGGTAAGACTGTCATTTTTACTATGTTATTTCTGCCTACCCAAGAGCATGGGATATCTTTCCATTTTCTCATTTCCTCTTCAGTTTCTTTCTTCAAAGATTTAAGATTCTTGTCATACAGGTCTTGTACTTGTTTGGTTAGAGTTACTCCAAGATATTTTATGTTATTTGTAGCTATTGTGAAGGGTGATGTCTCTCTGATTTCTTTCTCAGCCCATTTATTATCTGTGTAAAGGAGGGCTACTGATTTTTTTAGTTAATCCTGTATCCTGCTGTATTACTGAAAGTGTATACGAGTTGTAGAAGTGAGGTAGGTGGGTCTTCTTTCTATGTGTTGCTTTCATTGGTTAATTAATAAAAAAACTTCTTGGCCTGATAGGTCAGAACATAGGTGGGTGGAGTAGACAGAACAGAATTTTGGGAGAAAGAAAGCTGAGTCAGGCAACTGCCATGAAGCTCTGGCCCAAAATGGATGTGGGTTAGAATCTTCCCGGTAAGCCACCACCTCATGGTGCTACACACATTAAAAGAAATGGGTTAACCAAGATGCGAGAATTAGCCAGTAAGAGTCTAGAGCTAATGGGCCAGGCAGTGTTTAAATGAATACAATTTGTGTGTTGTTATTTTGGGTGTAAAGCTAACCATGCAGGAGCTGGGTGGGATGAAAAGCATGCCTGCTCACCTCATCACTACATAGAAGTTTCTTGGTAGAATTGTTGGGGTCGCTTATGTAAACTATTATATTATCAGAAAATAGTGAGAGTTTGACTTCTTTTCTGACTTGTATCTCTTGATCTCCTTTTGTTGTTGTATTGCTCTAGCTATTACCTCAAGAAGTATATTGAATAGATATAGAAAGAATAGATGTAGAAAGAACAAGCTTGTCTTGTTTCTGATTTCAGTGGGATTGCTGTGAGTTTCTCTCCATTTAGTTTGATGTTGGCTCTTGGCTTGCTGTATATTGCCTTAATTATGTTTAGGTATGTTCTTTGTATCCCTGCTCTCTCCAAGACCTTTACCATGATGGGATGTTGTATTTTGTCAAAGGCTTTTTCAGCATCTAATGAGATGATCATGTGGTTTTGATTTTTCAGTTGGTTTATATGGTGGATTACATTGACAAATTTTTATATGTTGAACCATCCCTGCATCTCTGGCATGAGGCCCACTTGGTCATGGTGGATGATTTTTCTGATGTGTTCTTGGATTCGATTTGCCAGTATTTTATTGAGCATTTTTGCATCAATGTTCATGAGTGAGATTTGTCTGTAATTCTCTTTCTTAGTAATGTCTTTTTGTGGTTTGGGTATTAGGGTAATCGTGGCCTCATAAAAAGAGTTTGGCAATGTCCCTTCTTCTTCTATTGTGTGGAACAATTTGAGGAGTATTTCTATTAGTTCTTTTTTGAAAATCTTGTAGAATTATGAGCTGAAACCATGTGGTCCTTGGCTTCTTTTCTTTTTTTAAAGGAATATAAAACTATTTATTGACCACAGTTCATCGTTATTTACAATAAAGTAAATATGCAGTTGGATGATATTTTGATACTACAAAGTTACTTTTCTGGCTCATTGAACCAGAACCCAAATACTGAAAAGATGGATCCTACCAGTAAGGAATGAGACAGGGTAAAGAAAAAGCATGCAAGTCATTAGTTTATATTACCAAATTTTGTTCATTTATGTCAGCAGGTCTGAAATTGCCATCATGTCTAACCATGACTCTATTTCCACAGCAAACAGATATTCCACACATCATAACCTTTTAGTAGATTTCAACTTTCTACAAAGGAATGATTTACTAGAGGAATCTTACATGCCCAGTTGTCTTTTTGCTTAGTTTTTAGAGACAGGGATTCTCTGTATAGCCCTGGCTGACCTGAAACTCAACAGAACCAGCTGATCTAGTCTAAATCAGAGACCCATCTGCCTCCAAAGTACTGGGAATAAAAAAGACACATGCCACTACACCCAGCATAAGTCTTGTTAATATTAAGTCATAGTGCTACGTTGTCTAATTCCATTTTCTGAAGGGTAGTTTGTAAGGACAAAATTTTGTAAACAAACTACTATTATGTGATAATAGTATCTATTATGTTATGTTATTATTATTATTATGTTATCTATTATGTGATAATAGATAAATTCTGATGTGGTTACTTTAAAACTATCCAGTAAATTATAGAACTGTCTACTTGATCTGAAAGGTTATGGTTTCAGGAAAATGTTCACAAGGGAGGAGTCTCAACACATGTTTTCATCTACAGTTTCTGAGTATTGAAAACAAGACAAAATGAAAAACAGTTACATAAGGGTCTTATGCACACACAAGCTTACAAACAAAAAACCCAGAATGGTCCTTCTGTGTCCCAGTTAAAAATAAGTTCTGACTGAGTAATGACTGTAAAATCTCCCCAGCATTTAAGAAAAGCTATTCTTCAAAGCTGAGGAAATACAACACGGTATCAAACATTCTACTGTTAAAAGAAGCAACTACAGAAAGCTTTTATTTGCTCAAAGGAATCAGTGCCTTTTGATGCAGAACAAAAACCAAAAATATCCCAACTACTGTCAATACTTTCAAAACCAGCATATCAAACTTGATTTTCATTAGAACACTATTTTTTTCCACACTAGTAATTCAAAACTCAAGATCCAGATTTATATATATATATATATATATATATATATATATATATATATATGCAAACAATTATTGAGCCTTGTCTTCTGGACAAGAATGCCAAGTCAGCCTTTCCTCATAAAAGGCGATGACAATCTGAGGGCACTTCATATTCGCTCGCCTCCTTTGCCAGCACCAAGTCCGCCTCATCTGAGTCCTTCCATTTCATAAGAAGCATTAATTCTCCACTGCACCGATTATTTACCCAGGATCAAGACCTCTGGCAAATCCCCTTGGTTTGTCAGCAGCATCTCTCTTCTTCTTCAATTTGCTATCATCAGATTCACTGTCAGATAAAGATTTCCTTTTTGTACCATCTTTTTCTTCACCAGCTTTTTGAGAATTAAGAAATGCTTCAATTAATTCTGGACAATCTAAATTTTCTTCTGGTTCCCAAGTATTATCAGCATTTGTGAACTACATGCTGGTCCAGTACTTTTTCTACCACAAATTCTTCAGGCTCTGCCTCTTCAACTTTTTTTTACTCTTTCCATTCTGTTTCTTTCCCATTTTTTGCAATGTAGTTTTATTGGAGGTCATTTTTTTTTTAAAAAAATTGAAGACTTGAAGAGTTCACCACTCGGATGCTCTGGGCCACGGATCCTCGCTTCTTTTCTTCTCTCTCTCTCTCTCTCTCTCTCTCTCTCTCTCTCTCTCTTTGGTTGAGGAACTTTTGATGACTGTTTATATTTCTTTAGCAGTTATAGGTATATTAAATTTGCTTGTTTGGTCTTGATTTAATTTTGGTAAGTGATATTTATCAAGAATGTTGTCCATTTCCTTTAAGTTTTCCAATTTTGTGGAGTACAGGTTTCCGAAATATGACCTAATGATTCTCTGTATTTCCTCTGAGTCTGTTGTTATATCCCCCTTTTCATTTCTGATTTTGTTAATTTGTATATTCTCTCTGCCTTTTGGTTAGTTTGCATAAAGGTTTGTCTATTTTGTTGATTTTCTTGAAGAACCAACTCTTTGTCTCACTGATTCTTTGTATTGTTTTCCTTGTTTCTATTTTGTTGATTTCAGTACTCATTTGATTATTTCCTGTCATCTAGTTCTCCTGGGTAAGTTTTTTTCTTTTTGTTCTAGAGTATTGATCTCTTAAATATAAAAAGGAACTCAAGCATTTGGTTATCAAAAGAACAAATAATCCAAATGGAGTACAGACCTAAAGAGAGAACTCTCAACAGAAGAATCTAAAATGGCTGAAGATACTTAAGGAAATTCTCAACATCCTTACCTATCAGAGAAATGCAAATCAAAACAACTCTGAGATTCCATCTTACAACTGTACGAATGGCCAAGATCAAAAACACTGATGACAACTTATGCTGGAGAGGAGGTGGGGTGTAAAGGGAACACTTCTGCATTGCTGGTGGGAATGTAAATTGGTACAGGCCCTTTGGATATCAGTATGGCAATTTCTCAGAAAATAGGAGACAACCTTCCTCAAGACCCAGCAATACCACTTTGGGGTATATATCCAAAGGATGCTCAATTGTACCACAAGGACATGTTCTCAACTATGTTCATAGCATCATTATTTGTCAGAGCCAGAACCTGGAAACAACTTAAATGCCCCTCGACCAAAGAATGGATAAGGAAAATGTGATACATTTATGGTAGACAGCAAGACATTCTAGTAAATATGCTTTATATAGAGATATAAATTCATTTTATATGTTCTATTACTCTAGAGAATCCTAAAACAGATTATATGACATGAGTTGAGTTCAGTAGTTCTCAACCTTTCTAATGTGACCCTTTAATATATAGTTCATGGTGTGGTCACCCTCTCGATCATAAAATTATTTTTGTTGCTACTTCATAGCTGTAATTTTGCTACTGTTATGAATCATAATGTAAATATCTGATATTAAGGTCTTAGGTGATATCTGTGAAAGGGTCATTTAACCTGTAAAGGGATTGTGACCCACATGTTGAAAATCACTGTTCTGAAACTTCCACCAGGAAACTCCTACAGCTGATAAACACTTTCAGAAAATTAGCTGGATGTAAAGTTAATTTACGAAAAAGTAGCTTTCTCATTTATTACAAATAGACTCAAACATAAAATAAAATAAAAATGGAAAATTCAATTCACAATATTTTTGTGCAGCAGAGAAACTATACTTAGGAAAGAGAGTTAAAGCTACAGTAGGATATTTAAATATTTCTTGGTGACTGAGAGTAGATTAAAATCCTGTGAAAAGAATAACACAAAAAGTCAGTATCAGCAAGGAGCTTCCTTTGAGTAACCTCATCATCATTTATGATATAAAGTAAAAAGGAGAGAGTAAGAGAATTCCTGTAGAAATACCAGGACTATACTACTTAGCAACAGAAATGTCACAAGACTGTACTTGTGTAATACCACAAATTTTATTTAAATTATGAAGTATCTTGATTTTTTACTTTAAGTATTAAATAGATTAAGAAAAATCTGTATTTTGGAAAAAATAATTGCAGCCTCACCAGAATGATGCCTTACAACCATCTGTAAGTCCAGTTGAAGGGGGGCCTCCTCTGATCTCTGTGGGCATCAGGAACTCATACATACATATATGTTAATGCAATACTCATACAAATATATAAAAGTAAATTAATCACTTTATTAAAAAGAAGAAAAATTACCCTTTTAAAAAACTCTTGTGACACTTTGACCACAAACTTTTCAGTATATCAATTACTCTGCTATCAGAACTGATTTGTACCAAAGGAGTAATTGTGGGATAGACATTCATCACAAATTTCTGAATGCTCAGGTTGACTGGGTCATACATCCATAACAGGACTGCAGCAGATGAGATGATGAAGTCCACCAAATACATGAACACAAAGAAAACCACCAGCAGCAAGATGGTCTGGGTGGCCTTTTTCTCAGGGGATGAACCTGGGTGGCTGAGGCAGTGAAGATGCTTGCATTGTCTCTGATGTCTGAACAAGAAAATCACCATGTATGCACTTGTGGTCAGCATAACTACTACAAGAAATACATCTCTGGAGGTTGCCATTGTTAAAATCATTACCCTGATGATGTAGTTCATAGGGAAGAGTGAGCAGAATTTAGTAACCTTCATCTGGTTGTTCTCACTAACGTTGGTAAAAGCACCAGCATAGAAGATCTGGCTGCTACTGAATGATAAGTTGAAAGACCAAATAAATAAGAAAGCACAAATCATGTATTTTTTTAGTTTATATTTAAATTTTGCCAACAAAGAGGTACTGGGACTGATAGTGACAGCCTGGAACACACTCAGGAGGCAGGTGACACAGACAGAGAGGCCTCTCATCACCCTATGTATGTAAAAGGTTGTCTTACATTTGAAGTCATTATCAATGTCCAGTGACTCAAATATGTCCCAAAGCCAAATATCCACTCCAGCGAGGACCAGCACTATGTGAATGAAGGCCAATTGACAGGAGATCATGTCCGTGGGCTTAGGTCTGTGACATAGGATTATGAAAATGTAGAAAACAAGGAGAAACATATTGACCAGGGCTCCAAGTCCAGCTTGGAAATTGAGAACATTCTTTAATGAGGACATAAGTATAAAGTGTATTTATTTTACATCATATTAAGAGCATATTTCACATATCTGAAAATAATAGAGTATACATCAGACTTGTGATTCACTGGTCAGTGTGTCTATATCATCATTCAATTGTCCCTACCTATTTTGTTTAAACCTGTCTCTTTAATTTTTGATGTTCCAGTCTGGATATCATCACCCACATTTCTATATACTTCTCCATGTATCTACCTGTGTATGTAGCATACTAGAGATGATAAAGGCATTTACAATCACATCCTACACAGAATGCATAATTTGTGGGCCTGTTATTCACCTAGGGGTCATGCCTTAGACATCCAAACCTATTGATTTACATTTCCTTGTTTAATAGTTAACACCTAAATCAGTAGTGATGAACACAGAATATTAGTCACAATTTTACAAATGAGTAAAACACATTGATCTTGAAAATATTCACAGAAGAAATCCAAAAGCATGAGGTGAGTCAGTCTCATGCTGCATAATTTTAGTATGGTCTATTTAGCAAGTTTCTATGCTTTCAGTCATAATTCTAATTGAAATGCAGTGATAATTCATGATAATCCCATTATTTTAATCATTAAAATGTCCATCTTTGTTCATATTTTCCTGTTTTTACGTTCCTTTTTCTGTGAAATTTTACATCTCCTGGATCAAGAATTAAGAAATAGATAGAGTTGGAGGCCATTATGACATTTCACACCTTATTAATTAATTGTCATTAATTATGGTTATAAATGGTCTTAAATATCTACCTATGCAGTTTGTATTTCATCACCTTTTGAAACACTTCACTTCAGATTAAAAGAACTAAGACCCAGATATCAAGACAAACATTGGTTTTTCTTTTATCGAGGGAGGTGAGAAAATGAGTAATAGTAGGATTCCTTATGAATTTTCTTTTTTTGCCTTATGACTTTTTTAGCCATCCACACTTTTATTTTACCTACCTCCTTCTTCTGTATTTATCTCCCTCCACCTTACCTAAGAACTCCCATTACATTTTCCTATCAGCTCAGTTGTATTCTGCTACTCCCCTACCTCCCGCCCACCTTCTGCTATACTTACTCCTCTTCTCCCCCTCCTAAGGATCTCCCCTTCTCCATTTCCCTCCTGAGATCACTTTTAACCTGCTATGCTTTTTTTAATGCTCCGCACACCACCCCAGTTCTTGTTTGCTCTGGAGTCTGAAGTTACTACAGGCTAGAAGCCTCCAACAAGAGCGAACATGCCACACTAAGACAAACACTATTTTCAACACATTGTGACAAACAAACTTGCCAAAGATGACCAGATAGTTATCCTGTTTTGGAATTTCTTTTAAAAGAGATTCTTTCCCGTGCAGTGAAAATCAAGAGCCCCAGTGTTATACATCATCAATGCACAGACTGTTTTTGAAATTTCAATCAACAGGCTTATCTTTGATGCTTATATTAGTTTTTGGCCTGGGTACCAAATTTTGTCAAATTACTATAATTCAGTATTTTCAAACAGTTTTGTGATAAAGAAATAGAAAAATACTACATTTGTACTCTTGTGAGAAAAGGCGTGCCCAATTAAATTGTAAAGTTCACTTTTATATTCCACACATATAGATGGATGCATGCATCTGTGCTTAGAAATAATAGCAAAGTTAGTGTATGAGCCCAGACTATAACATCCCCATAAATATGACATCATAATTTATACATTTTGTATTTACATTATTTTTGCTCTTAAAAAGCTCAATCTAGTAAAGATGTAGATTCTCAATTGCCAGAGCCAAGCATCTGATTCTCCCACCAGCATACATCTACAGTAGCTGCACAGTGATGTTATGTTTTGTAAATTTCCAGAATACAAGCTGGAAGGTGGCTCAGTAGTTCAAACCACGGTTTACTCTGCAAAGTAACCTGGGTTAGAGTTTCAACAATGACCTGGTGCTCATAACCATCTGTAACTCTAGTGTTGGGAGATCCATTGCCTTTTCTCATTCAGACATGCAAGTGGCACATAGACACACATGCAGGTTAAAAAAACCTCATATGTGTAAAATAAAATAAATAAATCTGAAATATAAATATTAAATAAATATAAATAAATTAATAAGTAAGTAAGTAAACAAACAAACAAATAAATAAATAAATGTCCCATAATAGTAGTTAAGTCAAGCCTTGGTCTCCAAACTTAAAGAATGGTAGACCAATTCCATTTACAAAATTGAAAATGTAGAAATCATATGTGCAAAATAAGCTTCATCAATTATACCTCTATATCAATACAGCACATGTATTATATATAATATAAAAAGATGACACTATCAAGGGAAAGGGAGTAATCTAAATTTTTTCCTTAGCCCAAAGATATGTTCTCCAATGTGCAAATTTCATATACATTGATTTGTAAATATCTATGACTTATGGAAAATCAAGCATCTCCTAAGTCATCATCTTTCTGTAGAGCTCACTCTGGTTGTGATTTAACCAGAAAAGACCATATCTACCATTGATACAAACTGAACTATTAACATATAAATGCAATGAGAAAGGATATTTGTTTTATATAAAAAAATAAATTGCAGTGCTGGGGGCTTTATGTCAGTTCCAGTTGCAACATTTATTTCTAAGTACTAAAACACGAAGTATAGCCATAAACATTCACAATATGCAGAAGCCATCACCATTAAATTGACCCAGACCCAGGGATCAAGCAGTCTTCAGGCAGCTGTCTGAGTAGATGTGCAACAATAAAAACCAAGGCATGCTTATGGATACATAGCTCTACATTCTTACAAAAAAAATCCCTTTCATTATCACAGTACTTGATTTTAGAACAGTCTTGTTTTAAGACTTATGGTGATCTCTGTATTCTCCTTGGTGATTTAATAACAATGAACATAAACCTTATTAGATCAAAAGTATCATTTTCAATTTTAAGTTTGATCATAATTAGTGAGTAATGAACAAAAGCAGTGTGACTACTCAAAGAGAACATAGAGCGATTGTGTGACTTTCAAGTGACAAGATACATGGTGTTGGCTGATGGACTGTCCACTGTCAGCAACGTTAACAAGTCTTCGGGAATCTCCAGAAGATAAAGAAAGACCTTAGCCACTCAAACGAGTTCCATGAGGGGATCTTTATGAAGTACATAATGCCAGCAGGAACATATAGTGACTACTTACTAATATGGTATTAATTCATAGCTATTACATGATATACTTCTATAATAAGAATGCATAAATTAATATTATGAAATTGACTTTAACTCACCTGTCACTGGAAGCACACAGACGCTCCCTAGAACTTTGCAGTCTCACACTTCCGAGCCAGCTCCCCTGCGATGAAGCAGCAGGAGCAGTGTCACTGCGGAGCCTGTGGGGAAGCAGTCAGACCCAGAGCTCGATCACAGGTCACATGGTGTAAGTCTTGGAAAGACGTGAAAATGTTAACTGGAAGTGTGTGTGTGTGTGTGTGTCTATCTGTCTTTGTCTGTGTGTGTATTTGTATTTGAAATGACTACCCGGACTAAGAATAGATCAATAGCATATTGTGTGCTGTGGCTGCTGTCATGAATATATGTACAGCAATTGAATGAAAGAGTTCTATCAAATACATTCATGAAATAAATGAACTTTAAGGAAAATGGAGAATGTGTATCCTTTGTTTATTGTGTGACTTGATCAGGTCAATGAGGGTCCTCCCTAGTGCATCAGTGCAGACTTTTAGTGTGCATTACACAAAACAGATTGAAAATTCTGTAACACTTGCAAATATAAACTCCTGCTTCCATCATTTGGTTTTCATGCTGTTTGTAATCTGTGGCTAACTATTTAACAAGATTCACATAGTTTCTTCCATTTTTAAAAAAAATTTCATAATTGAACATTTTCTGATTTCCCTTGTAATTTTGTTGTATTTGTGTGTGTGTGTGTGTGTGTGTGTGTGTGTGTGTGTGTGTGGTGCTGTCTCGACCTGTAGTTCAGACTGGCTTTAATCAAACTCACAATGCTTGTGTGTTAGCCTTCAAAGTGCTGAGATCATAGCCAAGTACCACCATGTCTGGCTTCACTTTCCTTGAAACCTCCTGTATACATTAGTAAGTGATATTCCAGCAACATAAAAATGGACTCAAGATATTCAGTAGTTAAACTTAAATTTACTTAGTATTTTTTATGAATGTATCTTTTAATGGGCAATTGTATTTCCTAACTATTAGAGGAATCCTTGGGGGAATTTGACTTTAAATAATTTTATACTATTCAGTAATTGAAACACTTTCTCACTAGTAATGAAAAGCTTATTTAAATTTATATTGAATATCAATATAATATAATGAGTATCAATGTTGCAAAGTTCAATTTAGTAGACTTGAAATAGTCATGCAGTATTGGCACATGTCTTTAATCCAAGCACTCAGGAAGTAGAGACAGGTGATCTCCGCAAGTCAGAGGTCAGTCTGGTCTACCAAGTGAGTTCCAGAACAGGCTCCAAAGCTACTGAGAAACCCTGTCTCAAAACAAAGAAACAAAAACCCTTTGAAATATTAAACTTAATTTATTTTAATTAAAACACTCAATATTCAGCTGAAAATTTTCCAGTTTACATTTTTGCAAGGATAACTTTACAAGGATTTAATAAATAAGCGAGGTGAGATTTCCAGACATTTTTTTAAACATGCAGAAAAGATTTGCTTTATTAGAAATCACTGCAATGGAGTAAACAAATATATGTAACTATTTTAAAACTATTTATACAATGTTAAGAGCATCGTGTGTTTTAGTAGGATAAGCTGAAACTTTTCTCAGAATTCTTAAGTTATGCAAACAATGCAACGGAAAATTACTACTATACAGTAAATTAGTTATTTGTTGTATTTTCTGTCTTGTTTCATATAAATAAATGCATGGTAAGTTAACTTGAGAAAACTAGTAAAATGAGAAAAACAAAATGTCATTTAAATGTAATGTAGTATTATAAATGTACTCCTGCAAACAAATAATTGTGTGTTCTCTGATTTTCACCCTCCAGGTTATTTCAGGTGTTTTGTGACAAGAATGGAAAACTAAGACAGTGGGCATTACTATCTGGAACCATGTTCTCAGAATTATTGTAGAACATGTAGGAAAATCCATAGTCAGATGTGTTTGCTAACATATTCCACTTGTGGTCACTTTTTACATATGTACTAGTGTACATTCATTGTAAAATTGAAGGATTTCATGACATTTTGATTCAATATATAATACCCATTGATTGTCCTCACCCTGTTAGCCCCTGTCCCTCTCTCCACACTTCTGCTAGGCTCTGTCCTCTTTCCAATATCTCACTTTCTTCTGTCACACATATTATATAGTCAGAGGTCATAGTAAGTGAAATCTATGTTCCTGTATAAATCTTTACACTGATGTGTTGTGTCTACAAGCATATGTTTCATTTGCTTATGACACAGTGTGGCTCAGAAATAAAATTCTAAACAGAGCATTCTCTAATCAGTTCACTACAGAAAATCCGGATTCACTTACCACCCACTTACAACCCTCACCTTTAGTGAACAGAAAAACAAACATATTCACCTGGCCAGGCCTTTGATAAACACCATGTAGAATGAGGCTCTAAGAAGCAGTTATAAGGAAGAAATGTCATCAGCTCATCTCCCTCTAGAAAAATAATTTTCATGTCATCAGTAGAGGACAGTTCTGACCCTGAATTTGTTAGAAAGTGCCACCATCAAATGGGAAAGTGAACTTTCCTAATTCCAGGAAAACAGTGCAGTAGGAACAGCTGAGCTCTGGATTTCCCATGTGTGAGCTGTTCTCCCCAGGCCCTACACGTCTGTGTACATTAGCCGATCCCAGTCCTTGTGAACAAAACAAAAGTAAAATAAAAATATCCCATTTAAAAGAAGTAGAAAAACATTTTCACTTCCCCAAGGTATCCTCCCTGCTTCCAAAATATTCCTGGTAGCCTCCATACTTACTTGACAGTGGCTGTAGAGTCTCATCTACAAATCAACAGTGCTTTTGCTGAAATTAACAAAATGTCCAACCAGCCACATAACCTTTGACTTACAAAATGTCCTGCTTATCAAATGTGTTGGGGATAAGTATGACATAAAAATTGAGGAAGTGGTCAAACAATGACCAGTTTAGCCTAAAATCCACACCAGAAGAGTAAGCCCACCCCTGACACTGTCTGGAGTACCAGGACCTAGAGACTGGATGGCCCAGAAACCTAGGATAGAACCACACATAGCAAAAGGAAGAATTGTCAATGTAATGATGCCTAATGATGTTCTGCTATGCTCATAGATTTTTGCCTGGCCCAGTTGTCATCAGACAGGATTCATCCAGCAACAGATGCAGACCCACAGCCAAACAATAGGGAAGAAGAAGAAAAAAGAAGAGGAGGAGGCAAAGGGGAAAGGAAGAGGAGAAGTAAGAGGAAGAGGAGGAGGAAGAGGAAGAGGAAGAGACATCTATAGTTAAAAATTGTGATTTGAATTTATTCAAAGGGGAATACTCAAAAATTTTCTACAATATCTAAAATATTCCCTGAAGCAGAGATTGGAAGGTCGCTACACAGGGATTAAGATATGAGGCACACAACAGATGATCTATACTGGATCAGAACTGGGATAGTTTAAATGAAGTCTTGGTAATTTAAACACTTAGTTCCTGGTTGATGATGTTGTACAGTAAGGATTAAGAGGTGTGACCTTTATGAAAGAAGTATGTCACTGGAAGCAGGCTTTGATTGTTTAAGGGCTTATCCTTACTTCCTGTTCTCTCTGCTTCATGCTTGTGATTCCAGAGGTAAACTCTTGGCTTTTTGCTCCTGAACCATGCCTGCCTCTTACCGGCATGCCTCCCTCTCATGATGAACTCTTAACCATGTGAAACCATATGACAAAATAAACCTTTTTTTTGTTTAAAAATAAATAGTGAGAAAGAAAATAAAGAAAATGTTACCTCCCCCAAACCCATTTGTATAAAGTAATCTTTCTTACAGTTGGCACAGATGTGAGGTGGTGTAACTGTATCATAAGCAGATAGGCTGGGGGTGACTGGTAATGTATCTTGTAGCACAATTAATAAAAATTCAGAGACAGATATTGGAGTTCATCCTGAAGGTCAGAAAAGCAAAACAGCCAGTCACTGACTCTTACCTCTACCTCAGTCTGAAATGATGATCTTGCCTCCGGGAATCTCAGAATAAGACTGTGTCTGAGAGCTGTCTCCTCTCATCTTATCTTCCTCTCTAAGACTGGGATTAAAGGTGTACACCACTACTACCTGGTTTATTTGGCAAACTAGTGTGGCTACTGGAATTAAATGTGTGTGTCACCACTCCCTGGTCTGTAAGACTGACTAGTGCGGCTGTTTTATTCTCTGATATGCAAGGAAGCCTTATTTATTAAATACAAATGAAATATCACTACATTTCCCCTTTTGTCTAAAATGAAAAAAAAGCTATAACTAATATAAGAAAACTATATACATTAAGTATAATGACTATATACAATATATACAGACAATAAATACATTGTCAATGTTTAGTCCATTTGCATTTGACAAATTCAGAGAAAATACTCTGTATCTATCCTATCTTGGTGAGTTCACCGTTCTATACCTAATTTACTTTTTATCATAACTTGCTTTCTGATTCAGGTAAACAAGGAAAACTATAGCTAAAACTATTTAGTCTTCAACTCCCTTAGAGACCTAAGATAGAAATAATGTTAACTAAGTAAGCAGGAAGTGTGAGCAAGCAAATTCCAGAACATGGAAGAAATGACAGAAACAGCTGGCTGCCTGGAAAGTCACCCAAAGTTCCTCTGTAATGTTGGGGCATCTATCTCCAGCCAACAGGCCTTCTGTGAAGCAAGATATTCTTTTTCCTTGTTTTGGAAAATGTTTGGCAGTTACTTTCTTCTGTGTCTTACTTGTCCAATTAGGTCAGCAACTGTCAGCAGTCAAGGGAAAGTCTTTTTCTTGCCCAGTGGCTTAACTTTTGCAACAAAGAAAGTCAACCCTATGTGGAGTTTCTCCATTACCTTATCTTAGTTTGGTGGTTCCATGATCAGACATGCTTCAATGTAATAAAAAATTGCCCTATATTACTAAAACATCTTAAATGCCATTATTCTGAACTGTTCTGCAGTGTTTGAAGATGACATTTCTATCTAAAGTATATCTTTGTTTAATCTTGAAAACATACCCAAAGGATGATCAATCATAAAAGGATATGTGTTCAACTATCTTCATAACAGCATTACTGGTAATAAGCAGAACCTGGAAACAACCTAGATTCCCCTCAAGTGAAGAATGGATAAAGAAAATGTGCTACAAATACATAATGGGTTACAACTCAGTGGTAAAAAATGACAAAATTTGCAGGCAAATCGATAGATATTGAAAAAAAAAACAAATTTAGTGAGGTAACCCGGACCCAGAAAGAAACATATAATATCTACTCACTTATAAGTGACTTTTAGACATAAAGCAAAGAAAAGCCTACAGTCCACAATCCCAAAGAACCTAGACAACAAATAGCACCCTAAGAGAGACATATAGTGATCTATATAGGAAGGAGAAAGAGACAAGAACTGCTGGTTAATTGGGAGCTTGGAGGTGACAGTAGAGAGTAGAAGGGAAGAGGAGAGAAAGGGAGGGAAATGGAGAAAAATGTATAGTTTAATTTAAAATAATTGAATTAAAAGTAGTAAAAAAAGAAGAGAAAAGAAGGCATGCCTATTGTGACTACAAGTTTGATGATAATAGGTGACGAATAACTAACATACATTTCGTTATTATCCTAAACACTTTGTAATAATAGCATTTAAAGAATAAAAATTTGCATTGCATTTTTGAATGAGCTATACAGGTACAATACCTTGAACAGGATTAGAAACATATTTATAGTATGCTTTAAAAAATAATCTCAAATTTGTATCGGCATACGTTTGAATCTAATATTTTTGTTTTGATTTTTCCCGACCATTGCCAATAATAACTTCCAACCAACCCCTCTAAACAATGATAAATATCCACATTCCATTGAAAGAGTAAAAACCACCCACCCCACCTTTTGGGAGGGTGGGTATCATATTCTTAAATTTACTTCTCGCTGTCTAGGAGTGGTGGTATATTTAGGGGATTCTGATAAAAAATTTTGGTTAATTGTCAAGTCCTAAGAGAGGTGACCTCATCATTTGTTGTCCCGTCTCTGCAGAATAGGAAACGGAACAGCTTGTCTCAAGTCCTGGCTAGAGGAGTCTACTAGGCTGGAAACTCTCAGCCACTTTGAAATTGTCCCGAGCAGTTTGTAGTCCAAAGCCGATTTTGCTTTGGTGCTATCAGCCAAATGGCATCATATGATCCAGGTGGAGACATTGTTCTGGGGCTGCATCTTCTTCCTGGGGGCTTCAGAGATTACTATAGGAAAATTTATTGTACACTGTGGAAAACTTGAACATTATTTAAATCAAAATGGAAAGTTTGTATTTCGATAGACATATTTTCAAAGAAAGGTGCCACTGAGATAAAAATAGGTATGGGGAGAAGTAGAATTTTTTGACAGTTGAGTTTTGATACCCTTAGTCTGTAGATATTTAATTTCCTTATGTCTCATACCAAGTGACTCTCTTGATATGAGACAGAAACTGAATTTTTCTTTTAATGACAGGCTTGTATTAGAGAAGAAGAACCACAGTTCAAAGACAGCTTTGATTTTTAAGTTAGCTAGAACTACCATAATATTGTGAAGTAAGGAGATATACATGTTTAAGTAGTGAGATTTTACCTTGTAGAGAATATTGGTATCATATGTCAGATATTTCTTTGTTTGCTGAATCTTTGTGGATAGCTATCTTTTCTTCTTTAAGATGTGTCCAAGGTCTCTTGACTTCTCAAAGATGGGTATTTTCTATTTTCCTGCAAAGACAAGAACAGAACCCATTTGAGGTTTCCTGGTAGCTTGTAGGATTGTCACCTCTGTGAATGAGCTGTCATTTCTCTTTATCAAGGGGCTTCTCCTTTCCAAATCTAATCTTGATTAATTTTGATGCTACCCACAGCTTTTCCCATGGAAACATGACAAAACCCCTTCTTGAATGTAACACATCTTCTGGTCTCCATTCTGAGGTCAACACACCCTAGAAGTACACTGGCTGACTTAATTCAGAAGTTTTTTTTTAAATATTGTCCAATGCCTCTCTGCATCTTTTGTTCCTTTATCATTAGCACTAAGAAAATTTGAGGTTAATAAAGCATTATGAAATCTATTTCTAGGGATATTTATTATTTTTGCTTATTTAACATATCATTTATAGTTTGATTTGATCTTTCTGTAACTTCCTGACTTGTAGGATTGTTTGGTATACCTGTGAATATGTTTTATATTATAATGAGCAAAAAATGGTTCCATTTTATTAGAGACATATGCTGGAACATTGCACATTTTTATTTGTCCAGGTATATCCATGATGGCCATAACTTCTAGTAGATTTGTGATTACCAAATCAGCCTTTTCCAAATTCAAGCAGTTTACCTTTAAAAACATGACTAGGTACCAATGGTGTGGTGTACACATTTTAATTTTCTAAATTCTATAGAATGGAATATATCCATCTTCCAGATTTTATTTATTTGAACACCCTTTGGCTTATTTCCTGTAGGTAGTGGTATTTGCTTATGTAAAGAACAAGTATGACATCTCCTTAAAGTCTCATTGGCTTGTTGCCATGTGATGGAAAAGTCCTTTTAAAACCTTTGCTATTGACATTTTTAAAAATAAAATTGTGAAACCATCAGCTCTTTTCCAATCAATAATTGATCAATTTCTGCATCACCTTGTGCTAGAGGACCTGGCAGATCTGTATGGGATTGAATGTGTGTTATGTATGTGGAATGATACCTATTCTTGATTATATCTTGTACCTGAATAAATAATCAAGACAGTTCTGTATTATCTGGTATAAATTCAGTAGTTTAAATATGCAAAACAACTCTTTCTATATATTGTGAATCGATAACTATGTTGAGACATCCTTAAAAATCACTTAGTACCACAAGAATAGCACATAACTCTGTCTTTTGAACAGAATTATAAGGGTTTTGTTCCACATAACTTAAAGTTTTTTTGGCATCTGCATAGAATGTAGGAGCTCCAATTATTGGTGTGTCTCATACAATGCAAAGAAGGATCCAATTAGATCTCAGTATAACTTAAATTCTCTCACTTTTGGGATAGTTGTTAATCTTTCCCCCAAAATTACTACAAGCTGAAGATGGACACTAAAAAGAAATCACCCACTAGCTCAGAATGAGTATAATAAAGGGTTATTTATTTAGGGTATATTTATTTATTTATAAATATTTATTTATTTAGAACCACAGATCACAGTTCTCTGCTTTAATGGGAAACAGCCACTGAATCCAGCAGCTAGAAGAGAGACAGAGCATGCAATTTATGTCAAAATATATAGTATAAGAGGCCGAACACAAGTGGGCTGCTAACTTAAAGGCTACTGGTTGAAGGATTTTCTATAGCACCTCCCCCTTTTATTTAAATAAGAGAGTTCTAAGCCTAATACAAAATTATATACAATAAGAACAAATATCAAATATAAAATTAAAGTTACAATGAACATAAATAATATCAAGCAAGAAACGTGATAAATGTTTCAGTAATTATCATATCCTAAAGAGATTAGTCTTGTATTACAAATAACTTGCCCAAGTGATGAGAGGAAAGTAACTACAACTATGTTGTTTTCAACCCCATCGAAGACCCAATAAGGGAAATAATATTATTTGAGTAAACAGGAAGTGCAATCCAGCAACTTCAAAAATGTGCAACAAATGACAGAGAAAACTGACTACCTGGGCAATCACCCAAAGTCTTATTTTCAACATTGGAGCACTCAACTTTGGCTAATGCCCAGAGTACCTGCCAGACCATTTTCAGAGGCAGGGAATTTTTCAAAACCATCTGATACTCTCTTGGCAAGATTTGAGAGTCTTTTTTCTTGTATCCTTATTGTCCTGTCCAGACATCGTGCATTTTGTCAGTGGTCAATGCATGGGCAGTTCCTTGCCCAAAGGCCAAATTTGCCAAGAAGAAAACAAGCTCCAAGTGGAATATCTTCAGTGCTCTACATTCTCTTGGGAATAGATCAGTGCTGCCAGGAGCAATCATGTCTCACGTCAATAGAAGCCTAAATTATTTAAATGCCATATTCTACAGTTCTTTGAAGTGGTTGAAGATTACCTATCTATGCAGAATACAAACTTTAGGTATCTAAAGAACCTGATTAGTCTAACTATGAGTATAACAAACATAGATGACTATTGAACTATAATTCTTAATACCTATATAACTTAAAGACTAAACTTCATATTAGAATATTAAATAATCTATAAGCAACTGTTCAACAAATAAGGCAATGACCTCAAAATGGAAACAATGTATAAGTATCTTGATCAGAGGGATAAATGTATATTGCAATATGATAAATATATCCTAAACTTGTGTTAATATACAAAATGTTCTAAGCAGAGGTAGAAGCATGCATGCATACAATATGACAAAATAACTTTGCCTAGGTATACAAATACTGTAGATGAAAATAGTAACATATTCAATATAATTTAATCTATACCAATATAAATTGCCTATAAATAATAGCTCACAAGTATTCACTCTATTATTCACTCTTATTATTAGTGTGAGCAAGCTCACACTAATATATCATCCCATCCAATTTCTTTTTTGTTTCAAAGAGACCCTGAGCCTATATAATTTACACACTAACCCCCAGTCCTATACTAATTATAATTAACCTCTAATTGATGTCCTTAACCTTGAGTACAAACTTTGTTGGGTGAGGGGATGTCATATTCTAGAATCACTTCCAGTTGTCATGGGGAAGATGTTCTTTCTATGGAATCCCATGAAAGTAAAATGATATTTAAGTTTCAAGATTACTGTCTAGTGTAATTGCAAATAGTCTCTGAGTATTCTTTAGGGTTTTTTTGAGGTTCCCATTTGGAATTCCAGCCAGAATGTTATAAAAAGTGCACCATTTCAGCAAACCAATTTGGAACTATCTTGAGCAGCTGGTACCCAAAACAATACTGTTATCAGCATCATGATGTCATATTAACCAGGTGGAGTCATTGTTGTGGGGCCCCAATTTCTTCGTGGAAACTTCAAAGATTATTGCAGGAAAATTCATTGTTCATTGTAGAAAAATTAAACATTATTTATACAGACATATATTAAATAAAAAGTACGATAGAGATAAAAATAGGTATGAAAGAAAGTATAATGCTTTCTAAATTTTTTCTTCTTTTTGTCTCATACCAGATGGCTCCTGACAGGAGATAGAAACTCTGAATTTTTCTTTTAAAACCATGCTTGTATTTAGAGAAGGAGAGAGCCATTGTTCAACTCCAAAGCCAGCTTTGATTTTCAAGTGAGTCATGACTGTTATTCTAGTTTATGTTCAGTGATTCTTACCTTCAGACGACCTGTCATAAGTCATAATTCTCTGAGCTTGGTGATCCTATCTGGATAATTATTATTGCCTCTTTAGGCAGCTAGATGTACAGAGACTCTTGACTTTTTGAAGATGAGTATTTTCCTGCAATGACATGAATAGAACTCTGCCTAAACAATTTTGAGGTTTTTTTTTTTTTTCCACCTGTATGGTTGTCACCTTTGTGGATGAGCTATCATTTTTCTTTCTCAAGAGGTTTCTCTTTTTCAAACCAAATCTTTATTAATTTTGATAGTATCCATAGCTTTTCTTCTTCTGTGGAAGCAAGAGTGAAACCCCTTCCCCATGTAGTATATCTCTTCGTTTCCATTGTGAGGTCAACACATCTTTGTAATACACCAGCTGATTTTATTAAAAAGACTTTTCTATTATGCAATATCTCTCTGTTGGTGTTATTCCTTTCTCATTATCATTAAGCAAATTCAAGGTTAACAAAGCATTGTGCAACCTATTTCTGGGGTTATTTTTGTTTTCATCCCTTTCTGTTTGTTTAACATATCCTTTATAGTTCGATTTGAACTTTCTATAACTGCCTGACCTGTAGGGTTTTGGGTATACCTGTAATATGTTTTATATTATAATAAGCAAAAAAACTGTTTCATTTTATTAGAGACATATTCTGGACTATTATCTTTATTTGTGCATTATGTGTGTATTGTATATTTATGTGTCTTTATTTGTGTATTATGATGGGCATAACTTCTAATAAATGTGTGATTACTGAACCAGCCTTTTCTGAGCTCAAAGCAGTTGCCCATTACAAACCCGAACAAGTGTCAATGGTGTGGTGTACATATTTTAATTTTCCAAAATCTGCAAAGAAGAACACATCCATCTGCCAGATTTCATTCTGTTGAGTATCCTTTAGGTTCCTCTCTGGAGATAGTGGTGATTGGTTACAGAAAGAGCAAGTAGGACATTATAATCTCCTTAGCTTATTGCCATGTAATAGAAAACTCTTTCTTCAATCCTTTGCTATTGGCATGATGTCTTATAAAATTCTGAAGCCTTCAACACACTTCCAATCAATAATCAAACAATTTATGCATTATCTTGTGCTAGAGGACCTGGCAGATCCATATGGGATTGAATGTGTGTTATGTTTATGGGACAAAGCCTATTCCTGATTATATCTTGAACCTATATGAATAATGAAGTCAATTCTATATCATCTGGTATAAATTCAGCTGTTTCAATAAGCAAGACATCTCTTTCTGCATATTGTAACTCTGTAACTATATTGAGAGGTTCTTTAAAATCCCTTAGTACCATGAAAATATCATATAATTCTGCCTTTTGAACAAAATGATAAGGGCTTTGTTCCACCATACTTAAATCTTCTGATTTGTAACCTGTCTCTGCTGATTTATTTGCATCAGTATAGAATGCACAGGTTCCAGTTATTGATGTTTCATGTACAATGCTGGGAAGTATCCAAGTAGTTCTCTTTATAAAATCAATTGTATCAGTTTTGGGATAATTGATTTTAATCTCTCCTAAAAAATTAGCACAAGATCTTTGCCAAGGTTCATTTTCTTCTCATAATTTTTTAAATTTCACATGTAGCAAAAGGCACTATAATGTCTGCTGGGTCTATTCCTGCTAGTTGACAAACTCTCAATTTTCATTTAATGATTAATTTAAAAAAATTCACATAAGTTTTTAATTTTTTCTTGGTTTATGTGGTAAAGATACATTCTATGATAATATCTCCCCTTTGCATTAAAATTCCTGAAAGGGATATTCTGGAAGGCAATATGACTAGAATGATATTAAGATTTGGATTCACCCTATCCACATGTGCCTCCTGTAATTTTTCTTCAATGGCAATCAATTCCTTTCAGCTTTATCTGTTAATTCCCTGGGACTATTTAAGTCTCTGTCACCATCTAAGGTTTTGTTTAAATAACTATTAGAACAGCTGTTAACTCAACAGCTGCTTGTAAACTGGAAATATCTCTTAACAGTCTTTGAAATTCATGAAGATTTCATAATCAATCTTCCTAATTTGTGCCTTTTGTATTTTAATTTTCTATAAACCTATTTTATAACCTAGGCAATTGACGGAATCTCCTCTATATTTCAGGAGCAATTTGTAAACCCCATCTTGTCAAAACTTTCTTCACTTTTTCAAACATTCTTTCTAAAGTATCTACATTTGAATACAATAGCAAAATATCATCCATGTAATGGTAAATTGTAGATTTAGAAAATTGTTTGTGTATTATTTCCAATGTCTGATTTACAAAGTATTGGCACAGGATAGAACTATTGAGTGTTTATGTATTATTTCTAATGTCTGATTTACAAAGTATTGGCACAGGATAGAACTATTGAGCATTCCCTGTGGAAGGACGGTCCACTGGTATTTACTAGTAGGCTGAGAATTACTATAAGTAGCCACTGTGCAGGCAATTTTTTTTCCATCCTTTTCTTGTAAAAGTATAGTGAAGAAACAATCTTTTAAATCAATAAGTATAAGAAGCCATTTTTTTTTTGGTAATAGAAAAGCCAGAGGAATTTCAGATTGTAGAGGGCCCATAGCTTGAATTACCTTGTTGACAGTTCTTATATCTGTCACCATTCTCCATTTACTAGATTTATTTTTAATAACAAATATAGGAAAATTCCAATGGATGGTTGATTCTTCAATATGGTGAGCATCTATTACTCCTGTACCAGTTCTTTGAAATCCTGAAGTTTGTCTTTTGTTAAAAACCACTGTTTAACCCATATTGGTTTCTCAGTTAATCATTTTAAAGGTAGGGCCATTGGCACCTCTAAAGGTTTGCTAGTTACTTTGTGTTCTTGTATAGCTTGAATGACTGGTGACCTTTGTGTATAGTAGCTTATAATATCCTTCTCAGAATTTTGAGTTTCTGGGAGTGCAGAAATTTTTATCTGAATATTCCATAGCTGCAGCAGGTCACAACGCCATAAATTCACTGAGATATTAGCCACATTTGGCTTCAGACTTCTCTGTCCTTCTGGTTCTATGCAATAAATCTACCTCATGCTTTGTTTAACTTGAGATAGGTTTTCAATTCCTAGGAATTGAACATCTGCCTCTTGAAGATGCCAATTTAGATGCCAAGATTCTGGAGTAATAATACTCTCGTCTGCACCTGTGTCTATCAATCTCACAATTACAATTCCATTTATATTCACTCTTAGCTTTGGTCTTTGATCATTTAAAGATGTCTGCCAGAATATGTTTCCTATTTCCTATTGGAATTTTTGATTCACACTCCATGTTTATTCTATCATCTGGGACAGTATAGTTTTCTACAGAAGACAGTGGATTTTTTTTAATGTTTCTGGTGATACATGTCCTCCACGGTGACTGGGAATGGCTGGACTACTTTTGACCTGGAGGCCTGTGAGAGGCCCCTTAAAGAGTTACCCCATGCTATCGGGTTGCCTTGTCTATCTTTTGTTGATCTGCATTCAGTGGTACAATGTTGGCCTTTGTAACACCACCTACATAATCCAGAAGTTTGGTATATTTTATTGTTGCCATTCCCAGAGGAGACATTATTTCTAGAAATTCTTTGTCTACAGTCCCTTCTCAGAGGTCCTATTCTACCACAATTAAAACATTTCACATTTTGATGTTTCCTCATACCTTTGGAAATTGCGTTTCCTACCCAAGATTCAGTATTATAGTCAAATGTCTCAATATACATTCTTTGCAGGATCCATTCATCCATTGGTGGTAATCTAACCTTTAAAGACCTAAGTATATTCATGCATTCTAGGTTGGCATTTTCGGAAGCCAGAGATTCAATAAGTACTCCTGAATCTTCTGGTTCTGTTACTGTTATTTGTACACCCTTAGTTAATCTTTGTAAAAAGTCTCTAATGGGTTCTCTCTGGCCCTGTTTAACCCTGGTATATAATTCAAATCTTTTTGTTAGTTCTTGAATCCTGTCCCAAGCATTTTAGGCTGCTTTGTGGCAAAGTGACAAGATTTGTTCATAGTAAAGAGCTTGAGCCTGTGGGTCAGCATAAGTGCCCTCACCTAGAATTTGATCTTAGGAATCTCAATTCCTTTTATTTTTCCCATTTCCTATAATTTTTTCCTCTTCTCTGAAATAACATTTCCATAGTAGTTGTGGTCCATCTTCCAGGACTGCTGAAACTAACTGAAGCCAGTCATGTAGATGGCCTTATTGCTAGAAGCCCATGTCTTTACCATCTCCCTAACAACTGCAGAATGCAAGCCATAAGTTATTACTGCTTGATAATTTTTTTAGCTCATGCATTTCTTTTTTTTTTCATTCTCATGGTTTATTTTTTTTTATTTTTTTTATTATTTCCATCTCCTTCCCTCCTCCTCCCCCTTTCCTCCCCTCCTCCTCCCCCTTCCCTCCCTTCCTTCTCCCCCTTCCCTCCCCTCCCCTCCACCCATACCTCGCCTCCCTCCCTCTCAAGGCCAAGGAGCCATCAGGGTTCCCCACTCTATGCTAAGACCAAGGTCCTCCCAACTCCCCCCAGGTCCAGGAAGGTGATCGACCAAGCTGAGAAGGCTCCCACAGAGCCCGTCCATGAAGAAGAATCAGAGCCCAGAGCCATTGTCCTTTGCTTCTCAGTCAGCCCCCGCTGTTGGCCACATTCAGAGAGACAGGTTTGGTCGCATGATCCATCAGTCCCATTCCAACTGGAGTTGGTGATCTCCCATTAGTTCTGTCCCACCGTCTCCATGAGTGAACGCACCCCTCTCGTTCCTGACTTTCTCCCTCATGTTCTCGCTCCTTCTGCTCCTCATCAGGACCTTGGGAGCTCAGTCCAATGCTCCAATGTGGGGCTCAGTCACCTTCCCCATCTGTCGCCAGCTGGAGGTTCCCTCACGGTCCTGACTTTCTTTCTCATGTTCTCTCTCCTTCTGCTCCTCATCAGGACCTTGGGAGCTCAGTCCAGTGCTCCAATGTGGGGCTCTGTCATTTTCTTCATCTTTCGTCAGGTGGAGGTTCTATGGTGATATGCAAGAAATTCATCAGTATGGCTATAAGAGCTGGCCTTTTCAGGCTCCCTCTCCTCAGCTTCCCAAGGAACTAACTGGGGGCGTCTCCCTGGAAACCTGGGAACCCCTCTAGGGTCAAGTCTCTTGACAACCCTCAGGTAGCTCCTTAAATTAAGATATATGCTTCCCTGCTCCCATATCCACCCTTCCTATATCCCAAGCACCCCATTCCTCCGAGCTCCCCCCGCTCTCCCCTTCACACTTTTCTCTCCCCATCTTCCCTTGGCCCAGTCTCGCCCAACCCTCAAGTTCCCAATTTTGCCTGGCGATCGTGTCTACTTCCAATATCCAGGAGGATTACTATATCTTTTTTTGGGAGTTCACCTTCTTATTATCTTCTCAAGGATCCCAAATTTATAGGCTCGATGTCCTTTAATTATGGCTAGAAACCGAATATGAGTGAGTACATCCCATGTTCATCTTTATGGGTCTGGGTTACCTCACTCAGAATAGTGTTTTCTATTTCCATCCATTTGCCTGCAAAATTCAAGATGTCATTGTTTTTTACCGCTGAGTAGTATTCTAGCATGTATATATTCCACAGTTTCTTCATCCATTCTTCCACTGAAGGGCATCTAGGTTGTTTCCAGGATCTGGCTATTACAAATAATGCTGCTATGAACATAGATGAGCATATGCTTTTGTTGTATGATTGGGCATCTCTTGGGTAGATTCCCAATAGTGGAATTGCTGGGTCCTGGGGTAGGTTGATCCCGAATTTCCTGAGAAACCGCCACACTGCTTTCCAAAGTGGTTGCACAAGTTTGCATTCCCACCAGCAATGGATGAGTGTACCCCTTACCCCACAACCTCTCCAGCAAAGGTTATTATTGGTGTTTTGGATTTTAGCCAATCTGACAGGTGTAAGATGATATCTCAAAGTTGTTTTGATTTGCATTTCCCTGATAGCTAGGGAGGTTGAGCATGACCTTAAGTGTCTTTTGGCCATTTGAACTTCTTCTGTTGAGAATTCTCTGTTCAGTTCAGCGCCCCATTTTTTAATTGGGTTAATTGGCATTTTACCGTCTAGTCTCTTGAGTTCCTTATATATTTTAGAGATCAGACCTTTGTCAGTTGCAGGGTTGGTGAAGATCTTTTCCCAGTCAGTAGGCTGCCTTTGTGTCTTAGTGACAATGTCCTTTGCTTTACAGAAGCTGCTCAACTTCAGGAGGTCCCATTTATTCAATGTTGCCCTTAAAGTCTGTGCAGCTGGGGTTATGCGCAGGAAACGGTTCCCTGTGCCCATTTGTTGTAGAGTACTTCCCACTTTCTCCTCTATCAAGCTCAATGTGTTCAGATTAATATTGAGGTCTTTAATCCATTTGGACTTGAGTTTTGTGCATGGTGATAGATATGGATCTACTTTCATTCTTCTACAGGTTGACATCCAGTTATGCCAGCACCATTTGTTGAAGATGCCCTCTTTCTTCCATTGTGTACTTTTGGCTCCTTTATCAAAAATCAGGTGTTCGTAGGTTTGTGGTTTAAGATCCGGGTCTTCTATACGATTCCATTGGTCAACTTCTCTGTTTTTATGCCAATACCAAGCTGTTTTCAGTACTGTAGCTTTGTAATAGAGTTTGAAGTCAGGGATGGTAATGCCTCCAGAAGTACCTTTATTGTATAAGAATTTTTGGCTATCCTGGGTTTCTTGTTTTTCCATATAAAGTTGATTATTGTCCTCTCAATCTCTGTGAAGAATTTTAATGGGACCTTGATTGGGATTGCATTGAATCTATAGATTGCTTTGGGTAGAATTGCCATTTTTACTATGTTGATCCTCCCAATCCACGAGCAGGGGAGATCCTTCCATTTTCTGGTATCCTCTTCAATTTCTTTCTTCAAAGACTTAAAGTTCTTGTCAAATAAATCCTTCACTTCCTTGGTTAGAGATACTCCCAGATATCTTATGCTATTTGTGGCTATTGTGAAAGGTGATACTTCTCTGATTTCCCTCTCTGCTTCCTTATCCTTTGTGTATAGGAGGGCGACTGATTTTTTGGAGTTGATCTTGTAACCTGCCACGTTACTGAAGGAGTTTATCAGCTGTAGGAGTTCTTTGGTGGAGTTTTTCGGGTCGCTTATGTATACTATCATATCATCTGCAAATAATGAAAGTTTAACTTCTTCCTTTCCAAATTGAATCCTCTTGATTCCCTTATGTTGTCTTATTGCTATTGCTAGAACTTCAAGCACTATATTGAAGAGATAAGGAGAGAGTGGACAGCCTTGTCGTGTTCCTGAATTTAGTGGGATAGCCTTGAGTTTCTCTCCGTTTAATTTGATGTTAGCTGTCGGCTTGCTGTAAATAGCTTTTATTATATTTAGGAATGACCCTTGTATCCCTAATCTCTCCAAAACTTTTATCATAAAAGGGTGCTGAATTTTGTCAAATGCTTTTTCAGCATCTAATGAGATGACCATATGGTTTTTTTCCTTCAGTTTATTTATATGATGGATTACATTGATAGATTTTCGTATGTTGAACCAGCCCTGCATCTCTGGGATGAAGCCTACTTGATCATAGTGCATAATTTTTCTAATGTGTTCTTGGATTCGGTTTGCCAGTATTTTATTGAGAATTTTTGCGTCAATGTTCATGAGTGAGATTGGCCTGTAATTCTCTTTCTTGGTTGAGTCTTTGTGTGGCATAGGTATCAGGGTAACTGTAGCTTCATAGAAGGAATTTGGCAGTGCCTCTTGTGTTTCTATATTATGAAATACCTTAAGGAGTATAGGTATTAGGTCTTCTTGGAAGTTCTGGTAGAATTCCACATTGAAACCATCTGGTCCTGGGCTCTTTTTGGTAGGGAGGTTTCTGATAACAGTTTCTAATTCTTCGCGACTAACAGGACGATTTAGAGCATTTACCTGGTCCTGATTTAACTTTGGTATATGGTATTTATCTAAAAAACTGTCCATTTCTTTTACATTTTCCAATTTTGTGGCATACAGGCTTTTGTAGTAAGATCTAATGATTCTCTGAATTTCCTCTCTGTCTTTGGTTATGTTCCCCTTTTCGTTTCTGATCTTATTAATTTGCGTGTTCTCCCTCTGCCGTTTGATTAGTTTGGCTAAGGGTTTGTCAATCTTGTTGATTTTCTCCAAGAACCAGCTTCTTGTTTCATTGATTCTTTGGATTGTTTTCTGTGTTTCTATTTTGTTGATTTCTGCCCTCAGTTTGATTATTTCCAGTCTTCTACTTCTCGTAGGTGAGTCTGCTTCTTTTTTTTCCAGAGCTTTCAGGTGTGCTGTTAAGTCACCAATGAGTGCTTTCTCCGTTTTCTTTAAGTAGGCCCTTAGTGCTATGAACTTTCCTCTTAGCACTGCTTTCATTGTGTCCCATAGGTTTGAGTATGTTGTGTCTTTGTTTTCATTAAATTCAAGAAAGACTTTAATTTCTTTCTTTATTTCTTCCTTGACCCAGGTGTGGTTCAGTAGTTGACTGTTCAGTTTCCATGAGTTTGTGGGCTTTCTGGGGGTAGCATTGTTGTTGAATTCTAATTTTAATCCATGGTGATCCGATAAGGCACAGGTGGTTACTAATATTTTTTTGTAACTGTGGAAGTTTGCTTTGTTACCAAGTATATGGTCAATTTTCGAAAAGGTTCCATGAGCCGCAGAGAAGAAGGTATATTCTTTCCTATTTGGGTGGAATGTTCTATAGATGTCTGTTAAGTCCATTTGGTTCATTACCTCCATTAAGTCTTTCAATTCTCTGTTAGGTTTCTGTCTGATTGACCTGTCCATTGGTGAGAGAGGAGTGTTGAAGTCTCCAACTATTAGTGTGTGTGGTTTGATGGCTGCCTTGAGTTCTAGAAGTGTTTCTTTTACATAAGTGGGAGCTTTTATATTAGGGGCATAGATATTCAGGATTGAGACTACATTCTGATGGATTTTTCCTGTTATGAGTATAAAGTGTCCCTTTCCATCTCTTCTGATTGATTTTAGTTTGAAGTCAACTTTGTTAGAAATTAGTATGGCCACACCCGCTTGTTTCTTAGGGCCATTTGCTTGATAAACCTTTTCCCAACCCTTTACTCTGAGTAGGTGTCTGTCTTTGTGGTTGAGGTGTGTTTCTTGTAAACAGCAAAATGTTGGATTCTGTTTTCGTATCCAGTCTTTTAGCCTGTGCCTTTTTATAGGTGAATTGAGTCCATTGATATTAAGTGATATTAATGACCAGTGGTTGTTAACTTCAGTCATTTTTAGTAGTAGAGTTTGTGTGTTTCCCTTCTTCTAGTTGTGCTGGTGAAGGGTCGCTAGATGCCTGCGTTATTGTGGGCATTGTTGGACTCCTTGGTTTGTGATTTTCCTTCTATTACTTTCTGCAAGGCTGGAGTTGTGGCTGCGTATTGTTTAAATCTGTTTTTGTCCTGGAATATCTTGTTTTCTCCATCAATGGTGAATGCAAGCTTTGCTGGGTATAATAGTCTAGGCTTGCATCCATGTTCCCTTAGTGTCTGTAGCACATCTATCCAAGCTCTTCTGGCTTTCATGGTTTCCATTGAGAAATCAGGTGTAATTCTGATAGGTTTCCCTTTATATGTTACTTGACCTTTTTCCTTTGCAGCTCTTAATATCTGTTCTTTATTCTGTATGTTTTGTGTTTTGATTATTATATGGTGTGGGGATGCTTTCTTTTGATCCAGTCTATTTGGTGTTCTGTAGGCTTCTTGTACCTTCATAGGAACATCCTTCTTTAGGTTGGGGAAGTTTTCTTCTATAATTTTGTTGAATATGTTTTCTGGGCCTTTGAGTTGTAATTCTTCTCCTTCTTCTACCCCAATTATTCTTAGGTTTGGTCTTTTCATGGTGTCCCAGATTTCCTGAATGTTTTGTGTTAAGAATTTGTTAGATTTGTTTAGTTCTTTAATCTGTGAGTTTATTTCCTCTATAGTATCTTCAGAGTCCGAGATTCTTTCTTCCATCTCTTGTATTCAGTTGGAAATACTTGTCTCTGAAGTTTCTGTTCGTTTACTCAGAGTTTCCATTTCCAGTCATCCCTCAGATTGTGTTTTCTTCAATACCTCCATTTCATTTATCAGGTCTTGTACTGTTTCCCTTACCTGTTTGATTGCTTTTTCTTGTTTTTCTTGTTTTTCTTGGGTATCTTTGAGAGATTTATTTATTTCGTCTACCTTTTTGTTTGTCATCTCCATTTCCTTATGGCAGTTTTTTACCTCCTGTTTAAGGTCCTCTATTATTTTCATAAAGTACGGTTTAAGGTCGGTTTCTTCTATATCTTCTGGGGTAGGGTGTTCAATTCTTGTTGTTTCGGGATGTCTGGCTTGTGGTGATGTCATGTTGCCTTTCATGTTGTTGGAGGAGCTCCTGCCTTGGCGCCTGCCCATCTCTTCCTTCAAAAGGAGCCCGGAGGCGTTTGGTGTCCTAGACCACTCTTTGCTGTGACTGAAACTGGTTGGATCTCCCCAGTGCCAGAGGAGGACCTATTCCTTGCTTCACAATCTGAAGAAGCCCGCACTCCCTTGCAGGAATCCTCAGACCTGCCTGGAGGCCAGAGTCTGACCCCTTTGGGTGGATGGCCTTAGAACAGGAGCAGGACACCTGAGAACACTAGGGAAAACTTGGGAGACACAGGGACCGGAGAACCGACACAAGCCTGCAGAGGGAAGTGGATGTAGGGGGTCTGTGCTCTCTTCCAGGGCAGGTTGCCCCAGGGTCCGCATTCACTCACCAGTTCAGATGGAATGTCACGGCACAGGATCAAGGATTCCAGGCAGCCCAGGGTCGCTGCCCAGACAAAAGGGCCAAGGTGGGGGCAGGGCGGGATGGAATACCACACAGCGAACCTGGCAGCACAATCTGAAGGAGCCTGCACCCCTCCGCAGGAATCCTCAGACCTGCCTGGAGGCCAGAGTCTGACCCCTTTGGGTGGATGGCCTTAGAACAGGAGCAGGACACCTGAGAAACTAGGGAAAACTTGGGAGACACAGGGACCGGAGAACCGACACAAGCCTGCAGAGGGAAGTGGGGGTAGGTGGTCTGTGCTCTCTTCCAGGGCAGGTTGCTCCAGGGTCCGCGTTCACTCACCAGTTCAGATGGAATCGGTTTATTTTTTTTTATATTTAAAAATTTCCATCTCCTTCCCTCCTCCTCCCCCTCCCTCCGCTCCTCCTCCCCCTTCCCGCCCCTCCTTCTCCCCCTTCCCTCCCCTTCCCTCCACCCATACCTCCCCTCCCTCCCTCTCAAGGCCAAGGAGCCATCAGGGTTCCCCACTCTATGCTAAGTCTAAGGTCCTCCCAACTCCCCCCAGGTCCAGGAAGGTGATCGACCAAGCTGAGAAGGCTCCCACAGAGCCTGTCCATGCAGAAGAATCAGAGCCCAGCGCCAATGTCCTTTGCTTCTCAGTCTGCCCCCGCTGTTGGCCACATTCAGAGAGACGGGTTTGGTCGCATGATCCATCAGTCCCATTCCAACTGGAGTTGGTGATCTCCCTTTAGTTCTGTCCCACCGTCTCCATGAGTGAACGCACCCCTCACGGTCCTGACTTTCTCCCTCATGGTCCTGACTTTCTCCCTCATGTTCTTGCTCCTTCTGCTCCTCATCAGGACCTTGGGAGCTCAGTCCAGTGCTCCAATGTGGGGCTCAGTCACCTTCCCCATCTGTCGCCAGCTGGAGGTTCCCTCACGGTCCTGACTTTCTTTCTCATGTTCTCCCTCCTTCTGCTCCTCATCAGGACCTTGGCAGCTTAGTCCGGTGCTCCAATGTGCGGCTCTGTCATTTTCTTCATCTATCGTCAGGTGGAGGTTCTATGGTGATATGCAAGAAATTCATCAGTATGGCTATAGGAACTGGCCTTTTCAGGCTCCCTCTCCTCAGCTGCCCAAGGAACTAACTGGGGGCGTCTCCCTGGAAACCTGGGAACCCCTCTAGGGTCAAGTCTCTTGACAACCCTCAGGTAGCTCCTTAAATTAAGATATATGCTTCCCTGCTCCCATGTCCACCCTTCCTGTATCCCAAGCATCCCATTCCTCCGAGCTCCCCCCATTCTCCCCTTCACGCTTTTCTCTCCCCATCTTCCCTTGGCCCAGTCTCGCCCAACCCTCAAGTTCCCAATTTTGCCTGGCGATCGTGTCTACTTCCAATATCCAGGAGGATTACTATATCTGTTTTTGGGAGTTCACCTTCTTATTATCTTCTCAAGGAGCCCAAATTTATAGGCTCAATGTCCTTTAATTATGGCTAGAAACCGATTATGAGTGAGTACATCCTATGTTCATCTTTATGGGTCTGGGTTACCTCACTCAGAATAGTGTTTTCTATTTCCATCCATTTGCCTGCAAAATTCAAGATGTCATTGTTTTTTACCGCTGAGTAGTATTCTAGCATGTATATATTCCACAGTTTCTTCATCCATTCTTCCACTGAAGGGCATCTAGGTTGTTTCCAGGATCTGGCTATTACAAATAATGCTGCTATGAACATAGATGAGCATATGCTTTTGTTGTATGATTGGGCATCTCTTGGGTAGATTCCCAATAGTGGAATTTGCTGGGTCCTGGGGTAGGTTGATCCCGAATTTCCTGAGAAACCGCCACACTGCTTTCCAAAGTGGTTGCACAAGTTTGCATTCCCACCAGCAATGGATGAGTGTACCCCTTACCCCACAACCTCTCCAGCAAAGGTTATTATTGGTGTTTTGGATTTTAGCCAATCTGACAGGTGTAAGATGCTATCTCAAAGTTGTTTTGATTTGCATTTCCCTGATAGCTAGGGAGGTTGAGCATGCCCTTAAGTGTCTTTTGGCCATTCGAACTTCTTCTGTTGAGAATTCTCTGTTCAGTTCCACGCCCCAATTTTTAATTGGGTTAATTGGCATTTTACCGTCTAGTCTCTTGAGTTCCTTATATATTTTAGAGATCAGACCTTTGTCAGTTGCAGGGTTGGTGAAGATCTTTTCCCAGTCAGTAGGCTGCCTTTGTGTCTTTGTGACAATGTCCTTTGCTTTACAGAAGCTGCTCAACTTCAGGAGGTCCCATTTATTCAATGTTGCCCTTAATGTCTGTGCAGTTACCCTGATACCTAAACCACACTAAGACTCAACCAAGAAAGAGAATTACAGGCCAATCTCACTCATGAACATTGACGCAAAAATTCTCAATAAAGTACTGGCAAACCGAATCCAAGAACACATTAGAAAAATTATCCATTACGATCAAGTAGGCTTCATGCCAGAGATGCAGGGCTGGTTCAACATACGAAAATCTATCAATGTAATCCATCATATAAATAAACTGAAGGAAAATACCATATGGTCATCTCATTAGATGCTGAAAAAGCATTTGACAAAATTCAGCACCCTTTTATGATAAAAGTTTTGGAGAGATTAGGGATACAAGGGTCATTCCTAAATATAATAAAAGCTATTTACAGCAAGCCGACAGCTAACATCAAATTAAACGGAGAGAAACTCAAGGCTATCCCACTAAATTCAGGAACACGACAAGGCTGTCCACTCTCTCCTTATCTCTTCAATATAGTGCTTGAAGTTCTAGCAATAGCAATAAGACAACATAAGGGAATCAAGGGGATTCAATTTGGAAAGGAAGAAGTTAAACTTTCATTATTTGCAGATGATATGATAGTGTACAAAAGCGACCCAAAAAACTCCACCAAAGAACTCCTACAGCTGATAAACTCCTTCAGTAATGTGGCAGGTTACAAGATCAACTCCAAAAAATCAGTCGCCCTCCTATACACAAAGGATAAGGAAGCAGAGAGGGAAATCAGAGAAGTATCACCTTTCACAATAGCCACAAATAGCATAAGATATCTGGGAGTATCTCTAACCAAGGAAGTGAAGGATTTATTTGACAAGAACTTTGAAGAAAGAAATTGAAGAGGATACCAGAAAATGGAAGGATCTCCCCTGCTCGTGGATTGGGAGGATCAACATAGTAAAAATGGCAATTCTACCCAAAGCAATCTATAGATTCAATGCAATCCCAATCAAGGTCCCATTAAAATTCTTCACAGAGATTGAGAGGACAATAATCAACTTTATATGGAAAAACAAGAAACCTAGGATAGCCAAAAAAATCTTATACAATAAAGGTACTTCTGGAGGCATTACCATCCCTGACTTCAAACTCTATTACAAAGCTACAGTATTGAAAACAGCTTAGTATTGGCATAAAAACAGAGAAGTTGACCAATGGAATCGTATAGAAGACCCGGATCTTAAACCACAAACCTACGAACACCTGATTTTTAATAAAGGAGCTAAAAGCACACAATGGAAGAAAGAAAGCATCTTCAACAAATGGTGCTGGCATAACTGGATGTCAACCTGTAGAAGAATGAAAGTAGATCCGTGTCTATCACCATGCACAAAACTCAAGTCCAAATGGATTAAAGACCTCAATATTAATCTGAACACATTGAGCTTGATAGAGGAGAAAGTGGGAAGTACTCTACAACATATGGGCACAGGGAACCGTTTCCTGCGCATAACCCTAGCTCATGCATTTCTATAGGTATCCATCTACCTTCTTTGAATCCTTTTTGACATGTAGAACTTGATGCTTTTTTAGAGTTACAGGGTAAGAAGCTAAAACCCTCTGACAGGTAAGTCACCTCTGACAGGTACTGGTGATGTTAAATCCTGTCCTTGTACCTTCTTTCCCTGCTCTTCAACTCCAATAATTTCCTCAGTTGTTTCAAATAATTTTACTACTGTCTTTTGTAAAGCCTGAATTTCCTGGCCTGTAGATATTTCTAGTGATTTCACTGAGGCACCTGACCTCTGGTCCTCATTCTGCACATGTGACTCCAAGGTCTGAAATTTTTCCTTTAAAGATAACTTCTCTCCTTTAGACATTATTTGAATAACATGCAGAGTGCCTTTCTGGAAAGATACTCTATCTTTCCTATCATAACTTTTTAAAACAGATTTTGATTGTCAAACTCAACAGTGTGATTTTATTTCAGTATCCTTTGACATGGATTTAACTTTGTCTGTCATAATATTATTGTTTTCAATAGTATTAATCTTTTCAGGTAACTTTTATTTTTGATGGTATTAATCCTGTCAGCTAGCTGTTCATTATTCGTCTGTAAAGACTATCATTTATGAAAGTGCCTCATTTTTGGCTCTGTTATCAAGCCACTTTCTTAAGGATATAATATCAAGAAAAAAACTGAGTACCAATATCCAATAAATGGATATATCACAATAACCATATAAGCCTTGCAGAATACAATCCATAGTATTAGCAAAGAGGTTATTAAAATTCTGCATGGTAATATTGTTTGCAATTATGTAACTTTCAAGTGTATTGATTTATTTATTAATCAAATAGTCCTTTTATTATGAGATTTTGGTAAATTGTATTAGGTGTAATAATCTGTCTAGCAGCTTCATGGTTGCAGCTGTGTGACAAAGAGGTATGACCAGCAGTTGTGCAGCCAGTGGCAGCACAAACAGTCCTGTTCCACTTTGGTTTTCTGCCTTGATGCCTGGTTACATACTGACAAATATGCTATGCTTGACAAATTAAAAGCAATGAAGTCAATTTTGTACATGGAGCAAGGAGCCCAGTACTTATGGGCAGGGAACACAAACCAAAAGCTGCACAAGTCGCCATGTTGCAGAGAATGTGGAAGTGTGTGTGTGTGTGGGGGGGTGATTGCATGAAGCAGTGGTAGAGTTTTACAAAAAAAACAGCTTAGGAAATGAAAGCAAGCCATGTGGTCATGAGTGGGAGACTTTCTGGGCCATGGACTTTTGGGGTCTTTTAGACTGGTCCCCCTGGTAGGTGTGGGGTTGGGATCCCTGTGGGGCTCCATATGAAGACAGATGCAAAAATAAAATTTTACAATAACTCAGAATTTAGTATAATAAGGGGTTATTTATTTAGAGGTAGACTCATAGATCACAGTCATCTGCCTGAATGGGGAACAGCAACTGAATCCAGCAGCCAGTAGAGAGTGGGAGCATGTGCTTTGCATCAGCATTTATAGTATAAGAGGCCACACCCAAGTGGGCTGGTAACTTAAAGGCTGCTGCCTGTATGATTTCCTACAGTAACAAGTGCTTTGCCAGAATTGCCTTTTTCCCCATAATTTGTTAATTTCCACATTAGTGAATAGTACCACAATTCCTTTTCGGTCTATCCTGCTAATTGACAAAGTCTCAATTTTCCTTTTATACTTAATTCAGAGACCTTCTGTATTTATTTTTTTCTCAGTTTATGTTGTAAGAACATCTGTTCTAAAATAACATCTTCCCTCTGCATTACAGTTCCTGTGGGGGAATGTTTGGAATTTTCTGACCAGGTGTGTATTTTTTTAAAATAGGACTAAGGCTGCCTTGCATTTTGGCATGGTGGAGGTATGTTTACCACCAGCTCTATGAGCCATGCTCTCTCCTCCAGCTCCAGGGACACAGAAGACCACTTCACCATCAATCTAGGTGTAACGCTCTGCTCACAAACCTCATTCAAATGCTCCATAGTTGGACCTTCCAAAAGAGCCAGAGTTCACGCTTGCAGCCTTCCTTAAAGAAACTACACAGCCTTTGCAACCAATCATGAGTTGGGAAGACCTCTTTTAAAGAAGCTGTGATGCCACTACTTCCAACCAGCAAACAGAGCCCATCCGGAAAAAAATGTGGCTACCAAGAAGCTAAGCTAAACGCTGTTGTTTTGTGTCTAGAACTCCTTCCCAAGCTCCCTCAAGCTTTATGTGGTTGTAATTGCCATTATGTAGTAGGAGGCTGCTTGCTTCTTTTCATCTGCTTGGACTTGAATAATAACACCAAAACTATATTAATTAAAAATACTTTTTGGCCTTTTAGATCAGGTTTCTTGTTAGGAAACTCTTACATCTTGAATTAATCAATTTCTATTAATCTGTGTATTGTCATGAGTCTTGTGATTTACTGGGAAGTTTCCCTGACATGTTTCATTCAGCTCTTACATGTCATCTCTCTGACTCCACATACTGTCTCTCTCTATCTCTTACAGCCTGGCAATATCCTGTAGTATTACAGGCTGAATATCACCATAGAACCTTTGTCCAACAACAGATGGGAACAGAGGCAACGACCCACATTGGAGCACTGGACTGAGCTCCCAAGATCCGTTGAAGAGTGGAGGGAGTGAGAATATGAGCAAGGAATTCAAGACCATGAGGGGGTCATCCACTGAGACAGTTTGCTTGAGCTAATGGTAGATCACCAACTCCAACTGGACTGGGAGTGAATGAGCATAGGAACAACCAAGCCCCTCTGAAGGGAGTTGACAGCTGGGGCAGACTGAGGGGCCACTGATAGTGACACTGGGATGTGTCTCTACTGCATGTACCGGCTTCATGGGATCCTATTCTCTTTGGATGAAAACCTTGCTCAACCTAGATGTAGTAGGGAGGGCCTTGGGCTTTCCACAGGGCAGGGTGCATAGCACTCCTTTATGATTGGAGGGGGAAGGGGAGGGTCTGTGGAGGGAGAAGGAGGCGACTGGAGTGGGGGGAAGAAGTGGGAATTTGGATTGTTATTTTTTAAAGTAATAATAAAAATGAAAGAAAACATAAAAAAATATTTACCTGTGTTATGTGGTCTGGTAAATTGTTTTAGGTGTAATAATCTTTATTGTCTAGCAGGTGTCATGGTCACAGTGTTGTGACTAGTGGCAGCGCAACTGGTGGTGCCAGAAACAGTCCTGAGCCTACTTGGTTTTTCACCTTGGTGCTGGTTAAATACTGAGAAATATGCTTTGCTTCACAAATTAAAAGCAATCAAATCAATCCATACACAGAGCAAGAAGCCTAGAACTTCTTTACAAACTGAAGCAGTGCTAATAGCTATGTGGCAGGGAATGCAGCAGTGGTGGGGACGAAATGTGCGGGAGCTTGGGAAAATTTCAACTCCCTGTGCACACTTACCTCTGCTGTGGCAGGGGTTTTTCCAAAAACCCCTTAGTAGGTGAAAACCCGCCAAGCTGGCGGGGGTGGAAGACTTTCTGGACTGTGGATCATTTAGGCCTTTTGAATCCATGTGGGCACCAGATAAAGATGACACTAAAAAGAAATCCCACCCTAGCTCATAATTGACTATAATAAAGGGTTATTTCTTTAGGGGTAGACTCAGAAATAACAGTCCTCTGTTTGAACGGGGAACAGCATCCGAATCTTACAGCCCAAAGAGAGGGTGACCATGCACTTTACATCAGCATTTATAATGTAAGAGGCCACACCCAAGTGGGCCGGTTACTTAAAGGCTACTGGCTGCAGGAATTCCTACAGCACTGTAGCTCTGTAATAGAGCTTGATGTCAGGGATGGTGGTTCCTCTGGAAGTTCCTTTATTGTACAGGATTGTTTTAGCTATCCTGGGTTTTTCGTTTTTCCATATAAAGTTAATTACTGTTCTTTTAAAGTCTGTGAAAAATTGTGTTGGTATTTTGATGGGCATCACATTGAATCTGTACACTGTTTTTGATAAAATTGCCATTTTTATTATGATCCTATCTATCCAAGCATGTGAGATTTTTCCTTTTTCTGGTATCTTCTCCAATTTCTTTCTTTAAAGTGCTTGTCAAATAGGTCTTTCACTTCTTTGGTTAGTGTTTCCCTAAGATATTTTATGTTATTTGTGACTTTTGTGAAGGGTGATGTTTCTCTGATTTCTTTCTCAGCTTCTTTATCATTTGTATATAGGAGGGCTACTGTTTTTTTTTTTTTTTGAGTTGATCTTGTATACTGCCATGTTATAGAAGGTATTTATCAGTTGTTGGAGTTCCCTGGTAGATTTTTTTGGGGTCACTTATGTATACTATCATATCATCTGCAAATAGCAAAAGTTTGACTTCTTCCTTTTCAATTTGAATCCTCTTGATCTACTTTTGTTGTCTTAGTGCTATATGCAGAACTTCAAGAATTATGTTGAGGAGATATGGAGTGTTAACAGCCTTGTCTTGTTTCTGATTTTAGTGGAATTGCTTTGAGTTTCTTTCCATTGAACTTGATGTTGGCTGTCAGTTTGCTGTATGTTGCTTTTATTATGTTTAGATATGTGCCTTGTATCCCTGATCTCTCTAAGACCTTTATCATGAAGGGGTGTTGGATTTTGTTGAATTCCTTTTCAGCATCTAATGAGATGATATGTTTTTTTTTCTTTCAGTTTATTTATACGATGGATTAAATTGATAGATTTTCATATGTTGAACCATCCCTGCAACTCTGGGGCAAAGCTGACTTGATTATGGTGGATGATTTTTTAGATTTGTTCTTGGATTCGTTTTGTCAGTATGTTATTGAGTATTTTTGCGTCGATGTTCATGAGTGAGTTTCGTCCGTAACTCTTTTTCTTGGTTGAGTCTTTTTGTGGTTTTAGTATCAGGGTAACTGTAGCCTCCTAAAAAGAGTTTGACAATCAATGTTCCTTCTGTTTCTATTATGTGGAAAACTTTGAATGTAAGTATTAGCTCTTCTTGGAGGTTCTGATAGAATTCTGCAATAAAATCATTTGCCCCTGGGCTTTTTATTTTTTTATTTTTTTTTTTTTGGTTGGGAGGCTTTTGATGACAGTTTCTATTTCTTTGCAGTTTATAAGTCTATATAAATTGTTTATCTGGGCTTGATTTAATTTTGGTATATGGTATCTATCTAGAAAATGTCAATTTCTTTTATGTTTCCCAATTTTGTGGAGAACAAGTTTTTGTAATAAGACCTAATAATTCTCCAAATTTCCTCTGTATCTGTTGTTATATTTCCCTTTTAATTTCTGATTTTGTTAATTTGACATTCTCTTTCTGTCTTTTATGAGTTTGGATAAGAGTTTGTCTGTGTTGTTGATTTTCTTAAAGAACCTGTTCTTTCTCTCATTGATTCTATGTATTGTTTCATTTGTTTTTATTTTATTGATTTCAGCCCTCAATTAGATTATTTCCTGTCTTCTAATCCTCCTGGGTGTGTCTGCTTCTTTTTGTTCTAGAGCTTTATGTAACTTGTGTGAGTTTTCTCCATTTGCTTTATGTGGGCACTTAGTACCATGAGTTTTCCTCTTAGCACTGCTTTTATAGTATTCCACAGATTTGGGTATGTTGTGCCTTTGTTTTTTATTGAATTCTAGAAAGTCTTTACTTTCTTTCTCTATTTCTTCCTTGATCCAGGGGTGGTTTCAACGAATTTGTAGGCTTTCTGAGAGTAGTGTTGTTGTTAAATGGTAACTTAATTAACGGTGATCTAATAAGATGCAGGGTGTTACTCCATTTTTTTTTTTTTAGCAATCCTGACAGGATTGTCCATTTTATTTTATTTTTTTCCTCATTTTTTTTATTAAAAATTTCCATCTCCTCCCCTCCTCCTACCCTGTCTGTCCCCTCCCTTCCACCCATACCCCCACTCCCTCCCTCTCCAGGCAAAAGAGCCATCAGGGTTCCCTTCACTATGTTAATTCCAAGGTCCTCCCAACTCCCCTTAAGTCCAGGAAGGTGAGCAACCAAACTGACAAGGCTCACAGTGAGCCCGTCCATGCTGTAGAGTCCAAGCCCATCGCCGTTGTCCTTGGTTTCTCAGTCCTCCTCCACGGTCAGCCACACTCAGAGAGTCCAGTTTGGTTGCCTGTTCCATCAGTCCCATTCCAACTGGACTTGGTGGTCTCCTGTTAGTTCTGTTCCACCGTCTCAATGGGTGAACGCACCCCTCACGGTCCTGACTTCCTTGCTCATGATCTCCCTCCTTTTGCTCCTCATCAGGACCTTGAGAGCTCAGTCCGGTGCTCCAATGTGGGACTCTGTCGTTTTCTCCATCCATCGCCAGGTGAAGGTTCCATGGTGATATGCAAGATATTCATGAGTATGGCAATAGGATCGGGATATTTCTGGCTCCCTCTCCTCAGCTGCCCAAGGAACTAGCTGGGGGCATCTTCCTGGATACCTGGGAACCCCTCTAGAGTCAAGTCTCTGCCAACCCTAGAATGGCTCCCTTAATTAGAATATATAATTCCTAGTTCCCATATCCACCCTTCCGACCTATATCCCAACCATCCTATTCCCCAAGCTCTCCCGATCCTCCACTTCACACTTTTCTCTCCCCATCTCCCCCATCCCCCTCATCCCCCCATCCCACCCCACCCCCAAGTTCCCATTTTTTTTGTCCAGCAATCTTGTCTACTTCCAATATCCAGGAGGATAACTATATGTTTTTCTTTGGATTCACCTTCTTATTTAGCTTCTCTAGGATCACGAATTATAGGCTCGATGTCCTTTATTTATGGCTAGAACCCAATTATGAGTGAGTACATCCCATGTTCATCTTTTTGGGCCTGGGTTACCTCACTCATGATGGTGTTTTCTTTTCTTTTCTTTTTTTTTTTTGGTTTTTTCGAGACAGGGTTTCTCTGTAGCTTTGGAGCCTGTCCTGGAACTAGCTCTTGTAGACCAGGCTGGTCTCGAACTCACAGAGATCCGCCTGCCTCTGCCTCCCGAGTGCTGGGATTAAAGGCGTGCGCCACCACCGCCCGGCATGATGGTGTTTTCTATTTCCATGCATTTGCATGCAAAATTTAAGATGTCATTGTTTTTTACAGCCGAGTATTACTCTAATATGTATATATTCCACACTTTCTTCATCCATTCTTCCACTGAAGGGCATCTAGGTTGTTTCCAATTTTCTGGCTATTACAAATAATGCTGCTATAAACATAGTTGAACAAATGCCTTTGTAATATGATTGGGCATCTCTTGGGTAAATTCCCAAGAGTGGGATTGCTGGGTCCTGGCGTAGGTTGATCCCGAATTTCCTGAGAAACCGCCACACTGCTTTCCAAAGCGGTTGCACAAGTTTGCATTCCCACCAGCAAGGGTTGAGTGTACCCCTTACTCCACAACCTCTCCAGCAAAGGCTATCATTGGTGTTTTTGATTTTAGCCAATCTGACAGGTATAAGATGGTCTCTCAAAGTTGTTTTGATTTGCATTTCCCTGATAGCTAAGGAGGTTGAGCATGCCCTTAAGTGTCTTTTGGCCATTTGAACTTCTTCAGTTGAGAATTCTCTGTTCAGTTCAGTGCCCCATTTTTTAATTGGGTTAATTAGCATTTTAAAGTCTAGTCTCTTGAGTTCCTTATATATTTTGGAGATCAGACCTTTGTCTGTTGGAAGGTTGGTGAAGATCTTTCCCAGTCAGTAGGCTGCCTTTGTGTCTTAGTGACATTGTCCTTTGTTTTACAGAAGCTGCTCAGCTTCAGGAGGTCCCATTTATTCAATGTTACCCTTAATGTCTGTGCTGCTGGGGCTATACGTAGGAAGCGGTCTCCTGTGCCCATACGTTGTAGAGTACTTCCCACTTTCTCCTCTAACAGGTTCAGTGTGTTCAGATTGATATTGAGGACTTTAATCCATTTGGATTTGAGCTTTGTGCATGGTGATAGATAAGGATCTACTTTCATTCTTCTACAGGTTGACATCCAGTTATGCCAGCACCATTTGTTGAAGACGCTTTCTTTCTTCCATTGTGTACTTTTAGCTCCTTTATCAAAAATCAGGTGTTCATAGGTTTGTGGGTTAAGATCCGGGTCTTCTATTCGATTCCATTGGTCGACTTCTCTGTTTTTATGCCAATACCAAGCTGTTTTCAATACTGTATCTCTGTAATAGAGTGTGAAGTCAGGGATGGTAATGGCTCCAGAAGTTCCTTTATTGTATAAGATTGTTTTGGCTATCCTGGGTTTCTTGTTCTTCCCTCTAAAGTTGATTATTGTCCTCTCAAGATCTGTGAAGAATTTTGTTGGGACCTTGATGGGGATTGCATTGAATCTATAGATTGCTTTTGGTAGAATTGACATTTTTACTATGTTGATCCTTCCAATCCAAGAGCAAGGGAGATCCTTCCATTTTCTGGTATCCTCTTCAATTTCTTTCTTCAAAGACTTAAAGTTCTTGTCAAATAGATCTTTCACTTCCTTGGTTAGAGTTACCCCAGGATATTTTATGCTATTTGTGGCTATCGTGAAAGGTGACGCTTCTCTGATTTCTTTCTCTGCTTCCTTATCCTTTGTATATAGGAGGGCAACTGATTTCTTGGAGTTGATCTTGTATCCGACCACGATACTAAAGGAGTTTAACAGCTGTAGGAGTTCTTTGGTGGAGTTTTTTGGGTCGCTTTTGTACACTATCATATCATCTGCAAATAATGAAAGTTTAATTTCTTCCTTTCCAATTCGAGTCCCCTTGATCCCCTTGTGTTGTCTTATTGCTATTGCTAGAACTTCAAGCACCATACTGAAGAGAGAAGAAGAGAGTGGACAGCCTTGTCATGTTCCTGAATTTAGTGGGATGGCCTTGAGTTTAACTCCATTTAATTTGATGTTAGCTGTCGGCTTGCTGTAAATAGCCTTTATTATATTTAGGAATGACCCTTGTATCCCTAATCTTTCCAAGACCTTTATCATAAAGGGGTGTTGAATTTTGTCAAATGCTTTTTCAGCATCTAATGAGATGATCATATGGTTTTTATCCTTCAGTTTATTTATATGATGGATTACATTGATAGATTTTCATATGTTGAACCAGCCCTGCATCTCTGGGATGAAGCCTACTTGATCATAGTGGATAAATTTTCTAATGTGTTCTTGGATTCTGTTTGCCAGTATTTTATTGAGAATTTTTGCATCGATATTCATGAGTGAGATTGGCCTGTAATTCTCTTTCTTGGTTGAGTCTTTGTGTGGTTTAAGTATCAGGGTAATTGTAGCCTCATAAAAGGAATTTGGCAATGACTGTTCTGTTTCTATATTATGAAATACGTTAAGGAGTATAGGTATTAGGTCTTCTTGAAAGTTCTGGTAGAATTACGCATTGAAACCATCTGGTCCTGGGCTTTTTTTGAAAGGGAGGTTTCTGATAACAGTTTTTAATTCTTCGCGAATAACAGGACTATTTAGATTGTTCACCTGTTCCTGGTTTAACTTTGGTATATCTAAAAAAATGTTAATTTCTTTTACATTTTCCATTTTTGTGGCATACAGGCTTTTGTAGTAAGATCTAATGATTTTCTGAATTTCCTCTGTGTCTGTGGTTATGTCCCCCTTTTCATTTCTGATCTTATTAATATGCGTGTTCTCCCTCTGCCGTTTGATTAGTTTGGCTAAGGGTTTGTCAATCTTGTTGATTTTCTCCAAGAACCAGCTTCTTGTTTCATTGATTCTTTGGATTGTTTTCTGTGTTTCTATTTTGTTGATTTCTGCCCTCAGTTTGATTATTTCCAGTCTTCTACTTCTCCTAGGTGAGTCTGCTTCTTTTTTTTCCCAGAGCTTTCAGGTGTGCTGTTAAGTCACCAATGAGTGCTTTCTCCATTTTCTTTAAGTGGGCACTTAGTGCTATGAACTTTCCTCTTTTTTTTTTTTTTTTTTACATCAGGGTCTTCATGTCTTGGTCCAATCCCTGCAATGGCTGTGTGAGTCTTTGGGAATTGTTTTTGGTCTTCTCTGTACTGTCAATGTCCTTGTCCCAGGAAGACACCAACATCTCTTTTAGCTTGCTTTTTTAGTCTTCTCTCTTGGTTTACTCCCTTGATCCACTCTGTGCACTAACAGTTTGTGCTTTAGGGTTCAAGTCTTTGTCCTTTTGGGAGGAAACTCTCCTGCTGTCTGTCTAGATAATCTGAGGCAGGTGGGGTAGGAACCCAGGGTTTTGTCTCACTATAAAGGATGTAGAGAGTGGGGTGTCCCATTGTGTGACTGGTCACTCACCTCTTGGTCCTCTCTGTATTGTAGCAAGATGTATTTCAGAGTTCAACTAAGGTTACATGATTATACATTATTTTGTGTTTGGAATCCTGGGTTTCTTTTTAATAACAAATACAGGAGAATTCTGAGGGATGGTTGATTCTTCAATATGCTGAGCATCTAGTTGCTCCTGTACTATCTGTTCTAAAACCTGTAGTTTCTCTTTTGTTAAAGACAATTGCTTAACCACATAGGTTTCTTAGTTAACCATTTTAAAGTTAGGGCCACTGGTATCTCTGAGAGTAGGCTAGTTGTTGTTCTGTCATTTTGTACTGACTGAATATTCAATGTATTTTTTTATAGTGCCTTATAATATCGTTCTCAGAAACACAAGTTGGTTTATGGTCTGTTTCTGAGATTGCAGAAATGTTATTTTCAGTATTCCTTCATTGTAACAGATCATGACCTCATAGGTTCACTGCTATATTAGCCATATGTTTCCTCAGCCTTTCTGTCATTCTGGCCCTATGTGTTCAAGTCATATTTTGCTTTGTTTTAGCAGAGATAGGGTTCCAATTTCTAGGACTTGACCATCTGCCTCCTGAAGAGGCCAATTTGAATGCCAAGATTCTGGAGTAATAATAGTTACATCTGCACCCATGTCTATTAATCATTCAATTAGAATGATATTTATTTGTGTTATAGATTTGGTCTTTGAACATTTATAGAAGCCTGCCAAAATATACATTTTCTATTTTCTACTGAAAGTTTTGATTCATCCTTCATTGTTATTCCATAATTCATAGCAGTATGTGTTTTTACAATAGGCACTGACTGGATTTACTAATTATCCTGGGCATGCATGTCCTCCACAGTGACTGGGAATGACTGGGTCACTTTCAACTCCAAGAAGCTGTGTGGGTGTCATATGGCATAACAGCAAGTCATGGATACCATAAGAAGTGACGGGTGAATGGGCAAGACTGGCAAAGAAGCTAAGCCAGGGCAGTGCTAGTTTTTCTTCTATACCCAGGTGACTAGGTTTGGGTCTAGGTCTTGCCTGTGCCAGTGGCTAAAAGACTGCAGGCAAATGATTTTTTTGTGAATTTATAACCCATGGTTGGGTGCCAAATGTAACAAGATTAATTAAAATCCAAAGAAAGATATTGGGGTTCGACCTGAAGGTCAGAAAACCAAAACAGCCAGTCACTGGCTCTTACTCTACTTCACTCTGAAATGATGATCCTGTTTCCAGGAATCTCAAAATAAGATTGTGTCTGACAGCTCTTTCCTCCCATCTTATATTGCTCTCTAGTGTTGGGATTAGAGGTATGCACCACTATCACCTGGTTTCTAGAGAAAACTGGTTTGGCTAGTGGATTAAAGGTGAGAGCCACCACTATCTGATGTGTAAGGCTGACCAGTGAAGCTGTTTTACTCTCTGATCTTCAGGCAAGCCTTATTTATTAAAATATAAATAAAATATCACTACAGTAGCTTAGTCGGTAGAGTGTATGCCTATAAATAATTTTATATGTGAAACACCATGAAAATATCATACTTTCAAATTATAAGCGTAAGAGAGACAAGAATTCCAAGTCATTGGCAAAAATAAGACCTTCAATAAGATCATAAAAGAAAACTGCTCCAGTAACACACACATACACACACACACACACACACACACACACACACACACACACAGACACACACATACAAATAAGCAAGAACCACAGAGCATATAAAAGATAGGACCAGAAAAGAAAATTTCAGACACCAAGACCCATGGACAGACCCAGGGTGGACTACTCTAGGTTTTGATGAGGAAGCATGTTCCTGTCCAGCACCATGATGGAATGAGTGGAACAAGGAGACCCACATGCATGGTTAGGGCAGTTTAACACAGCAGATCTACCTGCTGCCTTGTGGTGTATGGAAGATTGCAATACTATTGTGAGCAATGTATGGTGTGGTATGGGAGTGGGGGGAGACTGGTTCGTGTGCTGTGGATAGAGGCATATCAGAGAGGTGAAAGTAGTGAAGAGCAGGCTACTGTGGCTTGATTGCAACCCGGGGCCATGTTGATGTCTGTGCCTGTCCTGCTGAAGGGACCATGTCTGGGTTCATGGCTCAGTGAATCCACTATTGATGGGTCCGAGAGAGGATCTCAGAGACACAAATACTGTCTGCAAGGATTGGTTGAAGAGGCAAAGACACTATCTGTAACAATTGGAGGAAAAGATAGGTAATTGCCAATGCAAGAATTTATTCAACAGTCTAAAAGGCAACATGGTAACACCAGAATCCAATGGTCAGACAACAGGAAGAATCATCCTATCCCAGAAGAAAACAACCTTAAATATAACTTTATGAAGATGATAGAGATCCTAAAAGAGGAAATAAAATGTTCCCTCAAAGAAATGGAGGAAAAGACAATTTGGCAAAAAAATTGGAAGATATCAATAAATCTCTTAAAGAAACCCAAGAAAACAAAGAAAAAAACAATCAAACAAGTGAAGCAAACAGTTCAAATAGTTGAACACTTAAAAACTGAAATAGAGGCAATAAAGAAAACACAGAATGAGGGGATTCTGGAAATGGAAAATCTGGGTAAATGAACAGGAACTACAGATACAAGTTTAACCAACAGAATACAAAAAAGGAAAAGAGAATCTTAGGTGTTGAAGATACTATAAAGGAAATAGATTCATCAGTCACAGAAAATGTTAAATCCAACAAATTCTTAAAACAAACATTCAGGAAATCTTGGACACCATGAAAAGTCCAAACCTAATAATGATTGGTACAAAAGAAGGAGAAAAAATCTAGCTCAAAGGCACAGAAAAAGACAAAATCATAGAAGAAAACTTTTCCAATCCAAAAAAGCATATGCCTGTGAAGGTACAAGAAGCTAACAGAATACCAAAATTGACTGGGCCAAAAAAGTTCCCTCTCCATATAATCATCAATACACATAACATATGGAATTTAAAAAAGGACATTCATATTTGCAGAGAATAAAGCCCAAGTAATATATAATGGTAGATATATCAGAATTTTACCAAACTTCTCAATGGAAAACCTGAATACCAGAAGGTTCTGGACAAATATACAATAGATACTAAGAGACCATGGGTGCAAGTATATACTACTATACCCAGAGAATCTATCAATCACAATTGATGGAGAAAACAAGATATTCCATGACAAAAGCAGATTTAAACATTACCTATCCACAAACCCAGTATTACAGAAAGTATTAGAACAAATACTCCAGCCCAAGTAAGATAAATGCACCCACAAAAACACAGGCAACAGATAACTTCACACCAACAAACCCTAAAGAAGGGAAGCACACAAACTACCATCAGAAAATAATACAAATTACCAATTACTGGTTATTAATATCTCTTCATATCAATGAACTCAATAAAACTATAAAGAGACATAAGCTAACAGAATGGATACAAAACTGGATCAATCCTTCTGTTGCATACAAGAAATGATTGGGAATCTTTGTCAACTAATAATCTTTAAGAGGTGGGAGCAAGTTAGTGCGTGGCTTTCTGGGTACCAGGAAAAAAAAACTGGGGAGTCCAAAGTTTGTTCTCTCTGTGTTTCCTGTGCTGCACAGCTGAGCTCGAAATTCTTGTTCCTGTTTTGTGAGTTTGCACCTTATAATAAGTAAAAATATAATTGGTTTATATTTTAGCTAGCCTGGTTATTTCTTGATTCAATAGGTGGCACCAAATCGTAGGGTTTGGGTCCACCATTGCTCCAACCAGTCACAATCAGGCTCCGCATGATGCATTTTAGTATAGGATCCCATGTGGAAGCCCAGAGTAGCTGCTAGGCTTGGGAGCATCTTGGCACCAATCTGGGTCTCCAGACCCATGCACCAGCAGACTGCACCAGTGGCTGGCTTGTGGGTCAGGCTTTCATGGCATGTAGTGTAAGCTCAGGAGGGAGAGGGCTTCCCAGGGTGTCTCTGTTGGCATTGCTGCCTTGCTATTCTTGTGCTTGTATGGCTGCTGACCAGTCAGGGACTTATAGGGACAGGGAGAGAGAGGCGGTATCCGGGGAGAATAACCCCTGCAGGAAGAGCAGGAAGTGTGCTGGTGGCAGGGGGAGTTGTGGAGAGTCGGTGGTCCCTCTCCGGGCAGCTGCCACACTCACTCCTCACTCACCCCAAAGAATGATGGATCCTCCTGCAGACTGTCAGGTCCCCTTGCAGGCCGAGCAGCTCTCAGACAAAGGCCTACCTTGCTCCGGGCAGTCAAATGAAGGAGGGGACCTCCCCCCGGCCTGGGTGCACTCAATTCCAGGTCCCCAGAGCCCAAACAGGCTGAGCTGTGGGATTTTGTGGCCCCAAAGACGGGAGGATGAGGCAGGGGGAGGGGGGGGAGGATTCTGGGTGCAAGCTGGGAAGGGACAGGAAGCACAGTCTGTGATTTATACTGAATAACTTTTTAATTTGAGCATATTTTTCAGTATCTAATGCAATAACCAAGTTCAAGCCGGCCATGCAGCTACAACCGCGCCATGACACCTACTGGCTGGTAATGGTTATTGCAACTACTCCAACTCATTACAGGTGAGATTTATAATTTAAAGTATAAATTATAAATTTGTAATTTAAAATGGCAAGACGACAGATAAAAATTTGAGAGCTCAACAGCTTTTTTACTTATACCATGTATGAGATTATGCAAGACTTAAGTGAGTTCCCTTCTACATCCCTCTATTTGATTCTGGGGATTAACTTTGTCCTTCATATTTTCTCCTTAAAAACATGGTTTGATAATAGGGCCAAGAATGAAGCACTGTTATAAATGATACAGTCTTTACAGACTGTTAATGACCAACTAAAGGAAAATTCAGCACTCTGGAGAAGGATACTACCAATTTGATGACCAAAACCCAGTCAATGACAGAAAGTGTTGATACATTATCTAAGAGAATTTGTGCTGTTGAATGTATTAATCAGAATCAGTTGAACAGTTATGATAGATTGACAGATAGAATGCCTCTCCTGTAAAGTAATATGTACACTATAAAAATTACATCCAAGGATGAGACATTTTTTACTGGACAGATTTCACAACTTGGAATCCTCAATGAGGGCATTAGAACAGAACACTGGACAGGAGATCCAGACTTTACAAAAGGCAGAGGTAAAAAGATTTGAAAAGATTGAGGAATTTATCAAATTTGATGACAAGGGACAAAAGGTACAAAGACAGAATTTAGCCTCATCAGTATATACCAAACTCTGGGATAGCTTACCTAGAGTTCTAACTACCTATCCAATGATATCCTTGGAAAGAATATCTGGCACCAAGTATCCTAAGGTAGTCAAATAATATGCATGGGAACCAATGCATATGATTGATCTAAAGGAAATTAAATAAGCAATAGTTTTTTATGGAATACATTCATCCTTCATTAGGGAATTGGTCAAACTGTGGGCTTCAAGCAATAAGGCAACCCCACAAGATTAACTTCAATTAATCTCATCTGTCCTAGAGAATGGACCACAGCTTCTTTGGAAATGTTATTGAAGGGAAGAAAAAAATTTTAGAACAACAGGTAAAAGTAAAAGGACTCGAGATTTCCCAAGATCAAATTCTGGGTGAGGGCCGTTACTCTGATCCTCAGATTCAGGCTCTTTTTGACAAACACACCTTGTCCCTATGTAGCACAACAAATGCTTGGGATAGAATTCAGGAACTAGGAAATAGAATTGAATCATATATTAAAGTTAAATAGGGTCAGAGAGAACCCTTTCATGACTTTTTACAAAGATTAACTAAGGCTGTACAAATAGTAGTAACAGACTAAGAAGCTAGACATGTACTAATTGAATCTTTGGCTTTTGAGAATGCCAACTTACAATGTGAAAAGATTCTTGGGCCTTTAAAGGTTAGATCAGTACCTATAGATCAATGGATCTTGCATACAAAGAATGTTGAGACACTTGACTATAGTATTAAAGCTTGGGTAGGAGAAGCAATTTCCAATGGTATGAGTAGACACAAAAATGCAAAATGTTTTAATTGTGGTAGAATAGGACATCTGAGAAGAGATTGTAGACAAGATATTCCTAGAAATAATATCTCTTCTGGGAATGGCAAGAATAGGAGGACTTAGCCTTGAGGAATATGTAGGAGGTGTGGCAAAGGCCAACATTGGACAAATGAATGTAGGTAGACAAAAGACAGATTGGGGGGGCAGAGGTCTCCCATGAAGAACATGGTCCAATCATTCCCAGTTATTGTGGAAAACATGTCTCATCAGGAAAATTAAAAAATCCAGTGCATGCTATAAGTAATCATACTGTTCTAGATGATGGAATAAACATGGAGAATGAATAAAAGCTCCTGTAGGATGTAGAAAATATATATTCTGGCAGACTTCTATAAATGATCAAAGACCAAAGCTAAGAGTGTGTATAAATGGTATTGTTATTGAAGGCTCGATAGACAAGGGTGTGGACATAAGTATCATTACTCCAGAATCTTGGAATCTGAATTGGCCTCTTCAAGAAGCAGATATTTAGTTGCTAGGAATTGGAACCCTATCTCAAGTGAAACAAAGCACAAGATGGGTTGAACACATAGGACCAGAATGACAGAGGAAGGCTGAGGCCATAAGTAGCTAATATTGCAGTAAATTTAAAGTGTCATGACCTATTGCAGAAATGGAATACCCGGATTAACATTCCCACAGTCCCAAACACTTATGTTTCAGGTGAAGATATTATAGACAAAGGTCACTAGCCATTCAGGCTGTAAAGAACATAAAACAACGGACAAACCTTCAAAGGTGCTAACATCCCTGCCTTTACAATGGTTAACTGAGAAATCAATATGGGTTAAACAATGGCCTTTAACAGAAGAAAAACTGTAGACTTTAGAACAGCTGGTACAGGAACAACTAGATGCTCACCATATTGAAGAATCAACCAGCCCTTGGAATTCTCATATATTTGTTGTTGAAAAGAAATCTGGTAAATGGAGAATGGTGACAGATCTAAGAGCTATCAACAAGGTAATTCAACCTATGGTCCCTCTACAATCTGGAATTCCTCAGCCTTCTGTTACCAAAAGGATGGCCCCTCATAGTTATTGATTTAAAGGATTGTTTCTTAACTACATGTTTACAAGAAAAGGATAGAGAAAAATTGCCTTCACAGTGCCTACTTATAATAATTCTCATTCTACTAGGAGATACCAATGGACCATCCTCCCATAAGGAATGTTCTACAATACCACCATGTGCCCATACTTTATCAGTCATCCATTGGAAATAATATGTAAGCACTTTCCCAAGTCTATAATCAACCATTATATGGATGACATTTTGTTATCTGATTCATGTAGATAGTTTAGAAAGAATGTTTGAAGAAGTAAAGAAAGTTTTGCCTAAATGGGGTTTACAAATTGTTCACGAAAAGATTCAAAGAGGAGATTCTGTCAATTACCTAGGTTACAGAATAGGTTTATAGAAAATTAGAACACCAAAGGCACAAATTAGGAATGACATTTTGTTATTTGATTCAAAAACAGATGTTTTAGAAATAACATTTGAAGAAAGAAAAGTTTTGCTAAAATAGGGATTACAAATTGCTCCTGAAAAAAATATAGAGAGAAGATTCTGTCAATTATTTAAGTTATAATAGAGAACAAAAGGCAGAAATTAGGAGAGACCAATTGTGGACTCTTAATGACTTTCAAAGATTGTTAGTAGATATTTCCAGTCTATGACCAGCTTTTGGGATAACGCCTGATCTAATAATTCATTTAAACAAAACCTTATAAGGTGACAAAGACTTAAATAGTCCCAGAGAATTAACAGTTGAATCTGGAAAGGAATTGATTATTGTTGAGGAGAAATCACAGGAGGCATGTGTAAATAGGGTGCATCCAAATTTTAATAGAATTCTAGTCATATTGCCTTACAGAATTTCTCCTACAGGAATTTTAATGCAGAGGAAAGATATTATCTTAGAATAGATCTTATTCTAAACCAAGTAAAAAATTAAAACCTTATGTGGAAAAAGTCTCTAAATTAATCATTAAAGTAAAATTGAGACTTCATCAATTAGGAAATAAAGAGTCAGCAGAGATTATAGTGCTTTTTACTACTGATGCAATAAAAAAAAACTTATGGGAAGATAATGAACCAGGGCAAAGAGTTTGTGCTAAGATTTTTGGAAAAATTAATAGCAATTATCCCAAAAGTTATAGAATTAACCTTATAAAGAGAACTACTTAGATCCTTCCCTGCATTGTATAGAACACACCAATAACTGGAGCTCATACATTCTATACTGATGCTAATAAATCAGCAAAGGCAGGTTACAAATCAGAAAGATTTAAGTAAGGTGGAACAAAGCCCTTATAATTCTGTCTAAAAGGCAGAATTATATGCTATTCTTATGGTACTAGGGGATTTTAATGAACCTCTTATTATAGCTACTGATTCACATATGCAGAAAAAGTTGTCTTGCATATTGAAATAGATAGCAGATGATACAGAACTGACTTCATTATTCATAAAGGTTCAAGATATAATCAGGAATAGGCTTTGTCCCATATACATAACATGCATTCAAACCCTTATAAGTCTTCCAGGTCCTCTAGCACAAGGTAATGCAGAAATTGTTCAATTATTCATTGGAAGTGTGCTAAAGGCCTCAGAATTTCATAAGCAACATCATATAAAAAGCAAAGGTTTAAAGAAAGAGTTTTCTATTACATAGCAACAAGCTAAGGAGATTATAAAGAGATGTTCCTACTTGCTCTATCTGTATCCAAATACTGTTACCTGCAGGGAGTAACTCAAAGGGTATTCAATAGAATGAGATCTTGCAGATGGATGAGTTCCCCTTCACAGATTTAGGAAAATAAAAATATGTGCACCACACCATTTACACTTATTTCAAAGGGCAACTGCTTTGAGCTAAGAAAAGGCTGATTCAATAATCACACATTTATTAGAAGTTATGGTGCTCCTGGGTATTCCTGCACAAATAAAGACAGATAATGGACCAGCATATGTATCTAAGAAAATGAAATGTTTGTTTTTGCTTATTATAATATAAAGCATATAACAGGTGTACCAAATAATTCTACAAGTTAGGCAGTTACAGAAAGGACAAATCGAATTATTAAGGATATGCTAAACAAACAGAAAGGGATGGAAAATACCCTCAGAAATAGATTACATAATGCTTTATTAACCTTGAATTTTCTTAATGCTAATGAGAAAGAAACAATGGCAGCAGAGAGTCATTGGATAATAGGAAAAATTTCTGAATTGAATCAACCAGTATATTTTTAAGGATGTGTTGACCTCACATTGGAAACTAGGGGATGAGCTACATTGGGGAAGGGGTTTTGCTCTTGTTTCTACAGGAAAAGAAAAGTTATGGATACCATCAAAATCAATAAAGATTCTCTTTGAAAAAGATAAACCTCTTGAGAAAGAGAAATGAGAGCTCATCCACAAAGTTGACAACCACACAATTGGTAAAGAAACCATATTGGGTTTGGGCAGGGTTCTCCTCTTGTCTTTACAGTAAATACACATCATCAAATATTCAAAAGACCCTGGATGTTTGGATGCTAACAGAAGTAAAAATAACTATCCAATAAGGATCATTAAGAAAAAGGAATATGACTCATGACGGGTCATCAAAACATACACATCTAAACACATACATCTAAACATATACATATGCATATATATGAATATATAGAGCTGTTTTTGAGTTGGACAATGGCTCTGTCCTCTAAATTCAAGAAGGTTATTAAAAGAAATATTCAGAGTTTCTGTCTCATGTCAGGAGACATCTGATATAGGACAGAAATAAGAAAGATTTCAGGAAATATTTTACTTTTTCCATTCCTATGTTGTCTATATCATTTTTATTTTATATACATATACATACACACACATACACACACATATATATGTATATATATACATATATATATGAATAATGTTTAAGTTTTCCATGATGAACAGTAGAGTTTCCTACAGATCCTTTCCTGCAGTAATCTTTGAAGTTTCCAGGAAGAAGATGGGACCCCATAGCAACAACACCACCTCATTGAGATTACATCATGATGCTGATAGCATTATTATAATACTGGTTTTGGGTACCAGCTGCTTAAAATGGCACATTCTTACAATGTTCTGGCCAGAACTCCAAATAAGTACTTTGGGAAAGTCCTATCAAGTACTCAAAAATCATTTGCAATTACATTAGACAACAATCTTTAAACTTAACCATCATTTTACTTTTACAGGACCCCATGAAAAGAACAATGCTCCCATGACAGCTGGAAGTAATTCTAGTAGAAACTGTCCCCTCTCCCAACAAAGTTTGTCCTCATTGTTGGGGACACCATTTCGGGGTTGATTGTATTAGATAGAGCTTTGGGGTGGAAACTATGTAGCCCCCCAAAAAGAAAAATTGAATGGGATAATTGATAATTTAGTGTTAACTTATTCACACTAATATTGGTATAGTTTTTATATATTAATACGAGTTCAAATTAAATTTGTTATTTTTGCTTACAATATTTGTGCACCTATGCAAGTTATTTTGTCAGATTGTATACACACAAGTTTCTATCTCTGTTTAAGTCATTTTGATATAAATATAATTTTTAGGATATATTTTCCTATTGCATTATATATTATTCCTACTTGTGATCAAAACACTTACACATTGTTTGAAGTCATTGCCCTCATTTGCTGCACATTTGTTTGCAGATTATTTAATATTCTGATATAAAGTCTTAGTCTTTAAGTTATACAGGTATTAAGTATTATAGGTCAATAGTTACTCATGTTTGTTATATGTATAGTCAGATTAATTAGGTTCTTTTGATACATAAAGATTGTATTCTGCCTAGATAGGTAATCTTCAACCACTTCACGATATGTAGAACATGGCATTTACATAACTTATGAGTCTGTTGACTTGAGACACAATTTCTCCTGACAGAACTAATCTATTCCCAAGAGAATTTTGAGCACTGAAGACACTCCATTTGGAGTTTCTTTTCTTCTTTGGCACAATTGGCCTTTGGGCAAGAAACTGCCCCATGCCTTGACCACTGACAAAGTATGTGGCATCCAGTCTGGATAATCAGGATACTAGGAAATAGACTGCCAAACCTTGTCAAGATAGCGTAAGATGGTTCTGAAAATTTTCCTGCCTATGAAAATGGTCAAAGCTGGTTGCTTCAACATTGCAAATGAGATTTTGAGTGATTGCTCAGGTAGCCAGTTTTCTTTGTCATATACTGCTCATTTTGGAGGCTGCTTGATTGCGTTTCCTTCCTACTCAAGTAATATTATCTCCCTTCTCAGGCCTTTGATGACGTTGAAGATTAGATAGCTGTAGTTACCGTCCTCTTATGATTTAGCCAAACCAATTTCTGATGCAAGACTTAGACTTTTTAGAATAGAATGTTTATTATGTGTTCTTTGCTTAATATTGTTTATGTTGGTAATTTTATATTTGATATCTGTTCCTATTGTATATAGTTTTGTATTGATTTTGGATCGTTCTTATTTAGACAAAGGGGGAGGTGTTGGGGAATCTTTGCCAACCAGTTATCTTTAAGAGGTGGGACCAAATTAAAGCGTGGCTTTTTGGGTATCAGGAGAAAAACTGGGGGCCCAAAGTTCACTCTCTCTGTGGGTCCTGCATTGCTTGGAACTAAGCTTGGAATTGTCTTTCCTCTTTAGTGTGTTTGCCTCTTATAATAAATAAAAAATAATTGGTCTATCTTTTAGCTAGCATGATTATTTCTTTACCCAAAATAATTCAACAAAGAAACACACCTCAAACTCAAAGACAGACATTACCTCAGAGCAAAGGGTTGGGAAAAAGGTTTTCCAATCAAATGGATCTAAGAAACAAGCAGGTATAGCTATCTTAATAGCTAACAAAATAGACTTCAAACTAAAATCAATTAGAAGATATGGGTAAGGACTTTTCATATACATTAAAAACACATCAAGATTAAGTCTCAATTCTGAACATATAAGCCCCAAATATAAGAGCACCTACAAATGCAAAAGAAACATTACTAAAGATTAAACTGCACATCAAACCCCACACACTAATAATAGGAGACTTCAACAACCCATTCTCCCCAAAGGACAGGTCAACCACACAAAAACTTAACAGAGAAATAAAAGATGTCGTGATTCAATTGGACTTAACAGACATATATAGAACATTTCACCAAAACACAAATGAATATACCTTCTTTTCAGGACCTCATGCAACCCTCTTTAAAACTGACCACATTCTCAGTAACAAAGCAAATCTTAACAGATAAAAATTTGAAATAACCCCTTTATCATATTAGATCACCATTGCAAAAAGTTAGAACTCAACAATACTAATTGCAGAAACCCTAAAAACACATGGGAATTGAACAGTGCTCAATTTTACCACCCCTGTGTCAAGGAAGAAATAAATAAAGAAATTAAAGACTTCCTAAAATTCAGTAAAAATTAATGCATGACAAACTCAAACCTATGGGACACTATGAAGGCTTTTCTAAAAGGAAAGTTCATAGCACTAAATGCCAACAAAAAGGAAGTGGAGAAATCTCACACTAGTGACTTAACAGGACACCTGAGAGCTCTAGAAGAAAAAGAAGCCGACTCACCCAGGAAGAGTAGATGACAGGAAATAATCAAATTCAAGGCTGAAATCAATAAACTAGAAACAAAGAAAACAATACAAAGAATCAGTGAAACAAAGAGCTGGTTATTTGAGAAAAACAAGATAGACAAACACTTATCCAAACTAAACAAAACAGAGAGAGAACATCCAAATTAACAAAATCAGACATGGAAAAGGGGCTATAACAACAGATACTGAGGAAATCCAGAGAATCATTGTGTCATAATTTGAAAACCTGTAGTTCACAATTTTCTGGATAGGAACCACATATCAAACATTAAATCAAGACTAGATGAACTATTTAAATAGACCTAAAACCTGTAAGGAAATAGTAGCAGTTATCAAAAGTCTTCCAACCAAAAAAAAAAAAAAGCCCAGGGCCTGATGGTTTCTGCACAGAATTCTACCAGAACTTCAAAGAAGAGCTAATACCTATATGCCTCAAATTGTTCCACACAATAGAAACAGAAGGAACATTGCAAAACTCTTTTTTATGAGGCTATAGTTACTTGATACTGAAACCCCACAAATACTCAAAGAGAATTAAAGAACAATCTCCCTCATGAACATTGACACACACAAAAAAAACCTCAATAAAATATTGGCAAACTGAAGCCAAGAACACATCAAAAAAGAATCATCCCAGAGATGTAGGGATGGTTCAACATACAAAAAGCTATCAATGCAAACCACCATATAAATAAACTAAAAGAAAAAACACATACAGTCATTTCACTGGATGCTGAAAAAGCATTCAACAAAATCCAACATCCCTTTATGATAAAGGTCTTGGGGGAGATCAGGGATACAAGAAATGCAGCTAAACATAATAATAGCAATATACAGCAAGCTGACAGCCAAGATCAAATTAAATGGAGAGAAATTCCAAATGATTCCACTAAAATCAGGAACAAGACAAGGTTGTCTACTCTCTTCATATCTATTCAACATAGCACTCAAAGTTCTAACTAGAGCAGTAAGACAGCACAAGGAGATCAAGTGGCTACAAATTGGAAAGGAAGAAGTAAAAATTTGCTATTTGCAGATGATATGATAGTATACATAAGTGACACCGTAAATTTGACAAGGGAACTCCTACAGCTGTTAAATACCTTCAGTAATGTGGCATGATACAAGATCAACTCAGAAAATAATCAGTATCCCTCTTATATACAAATGATAATGGGGCTGAGAAAGAAAACAGAGAAACATTACTATTCACAATAGCCACATATAACATAAAATATCTTGTGTTAACATTAACCAAAATACTGAAAGACCTATACAAGAAGAACTTTAAGTTCTTGAAGAAAGAAACTGAAGAAGATATCAGAAAATGGAAAGATCTCCCATGCTCTTGGATAGGTAGGATTAACATAATAAAAATGACAATACTATAAAAAATAATCTACATATTTGATACAATCTCCGTTAAATCCCAATGTAATTATTCACAGACCTTGAAAGAACAATACTCAACTTCTTCATATGAGGAAAACAAAAAAACCCAGGAGAGCTTAAACAATTCTGTACAATAAAGAAACTTCTGAAGGCATAGAAAATTCTATTATAGAGCTACAGTAATAAAAACAGTTTTCTATTAGCCTAAAAACAGACAGGTGGACCAACGGAATTGAATCAGACACATGCATATAAAGCCACACACCTATGAACAGCTGATTTTTGATAAAGAAGCCAAAATTATACCATGGAAAAAAGAAAGCATCTTCAACAAATGGTGCTGATGTGACTGGACGTCAGCATGTAGAAGAATGCAAATGGAACCATATCTATTCCTGTGCAAAATCTCAAGTCCAAATGAATTAAGACCTCAGTATAAATCCAATGATACTAAGCCCGATAGAAGAGAAAGTGGGAAGTAGCCTTCAATTCATGGACACAGGAGACTGCTTCCAAAATATAATACCAGTAGCATAGACACTGATAGCAACAATAAATAAATGGAACCTCCTGAAACTGAGAAGCTTCTATGAAGCAAAGGACACTGTCAATAAGACAAAAAGGCAGCCTGCTGAATGGAAAAATCCCACATCAGACAGAAGGTTGATCTCCAAAGCATAGTTGAAAAAAAAAACTAAAGAAATTAGACATCAAAATACAAATAAACCAATATAAAAATGGGGTACAGATCTAAACAGAGAATTCTTAACAGATGAATCTCAAATGGCAGAAAGACACTTAACAAAATGTTCAACATCCTTAGGCATCTGGGAAATGCAAATCAGAATGACTCTGAGATACTGTGTTACACCAGTCGGAATAGCTAAGACCAAAAACACCATTGATAGCTTATGCTGGAGAGTATGCAGAGTAAAGGGAACACTCCTCCATTGCTGGTTGGAGGGCAAACTTGTACAATCACTTTGAAAATCAGTATAGCAGTTTTTCAGAAAACTGGGAAACAACCTACCTTGAGACCCAAAATACCACTTTTGGGCAAAACCAAAGAATGCTGACTGATACTATAAGGACCTTTGCTCAGTTATGTTCATAACAGTATATTTGTAATAGCCAGAACCTGGAAACAACCTAGATGCCACTCAACTAAAGAATGGATAATGAATATATAGTACATTTATACAATGGATTACTAGTCAGTGGTAAAAAACAATGACATCTTGAAATTTGCATGAAAATGGATGGAACTAGAAAAAAAACATCCTGAGTGAGATAATCCAGACCCAGAAAGATGAGCATAAGTGGATATTAGACCTAAGACAAAGAATAATGAGCCTATAGTCCATGACACCAAGAAAGCTAGGTAACAAGGAGAACCCTAAGAACAACATATACCAATCTCCTTGGGAAGGGGAAATAGACAAGATCTACTGAGAAAATTGGAAATGTGGTGGCCAGGGGATAAGGGAGGTTGGAAGGAGAGTAGGAGAGGAGAAGTAGAAAGGGAAAAAGAACTTGAGGAAATGGAATGGTCAAGTTAGAGAAAGACAGAGAGTGAGAGCTAGGAAACAGATGTCTTGATTGAGAGAACCATTATGGGTCTAGCAAGAAACCTGGTACTAGAGGAATTCCCAAGAAGTCACAAAGATAATACCAGCTAAGACCCTAAACCATTGGAGAGAAGGTGCCTGAACTAGCCCTGCCCTGTAGTCAGATTGATGACTATCTTAAATGTCATTATAGTTTCCTTTGGGTATATACCCAAAAGTGGCATTGCTTGGTCTTGAGGTAGATTGTTTCCTAATTTTCTGAGAAGTTGCCATACTAATTTCCAATGGGTCTGTACAAACTTACCCCATTATCAGCAATGGAGGAGTGTTACTGAAGGTGCATGGTTGATCGGCAGTTATGATTCACCAGACAAGCTTTAATATATATAATTCAGTTTTAATAAGGAAAGGAAAGGGAACTTACAGATCCAAGGTTCCAGCGAGGAGCGCAGGCCCGCAAGATTTTATAAGTCAATATTAGCCTAAGGGGGACATGCCTTAGCCAAAGGGGGACATGCCTTACAAAACAAGGTTTTTGGCTAGGCTTCCCCTTCAGTTACTGTTACCCCACATCCTTTCCAGCAAAAACTTTCTTCAGTGTTTTTAAACTTTGACATTCTTACAGATGTAAGATGAATCTCAGAGTTATTTTGATTTGTATTTCTCTGATGCCTATGGATGTTGAGCATTCACTTAGGTTTCTTTCAGCCATTTGAGACTGGTCTGTTGAGAGTTCTCTGTTTAGGTCTGTATCCCATTTTTTATTAGATTATTTGTTATTTTGATGTCAAGCTTCTTAAGTTCTTTATGTATTTTGGAGATAAGTCCTCTGTCTGATATGAGGTTGGTGAAGATCTTTTCGCATTATGTAGACTGCCATTTTGTCTTGTAGACTGTGTTTGCTTTACAGAAGCTTCTCAGTTTTAGGAGGTTCCATCTATTAATTGTTGTTATCAGGGTCTGTGCTATTGTGATTATATTTATGTGCCAAGGCATTCAAAGCATACTTCCCACTTTCTCTTCTATAAGGTTTAGTGTGGTTGATTTTATGTTGTGGTCTTTGATCCATTTAGAATTGACTTTTGTGCATAGTGATAGATATGGATCTATTTGAATTTTTCTACATGCTGACGTCCAGTTATGCTAGCACCATTTGTAGAATATTCTTTCTTTTTTCCACTTAATTTTTTGTTTTTTGTCAAAAATCAGGTGTTTGTAGATATGTGGATTGATAATCCAGGTATTTGATTTGATTCCATTGGTCCTCCTGTTTGTTTTTTTTTTTTTTTGCCAATACCAGCTGAAGGAAGCTCATTCATACCACAAGGACATGTGCCCAACTATGTTCATAGTGGCATTATTTATAACAGCTAGAACCTGAAAACAACCTAAGTGCCCCTCAACTGAAGAATGGATAAAGAAAATGTGGTACAATTACACAGTGGAGTACTATTCAGTGGCAAAAATAATAACAAATTGCAGGCAAATTGATGGATCTAGAAAAAAACATATTGAGTGAGTAAAAAGACACAGAAAGACAAGTAAAATATGTACTCACTAACAAGTGACTTTTATACATAAAGCAAAGAAAAACCAAACTACAATCCACAACCCCCAAAAATCTACACAACAAAAAGGACCCTAAAAGAGACATACAGGGATCTAAATAGAAAGGAGAAAAAGACAAGATCTCCTGAATAAATTTGGAGTATGGGGACCACAAGAAAAACAAAAAAGGTGAAAGGGAAGGAAGAGAGAGGAGCTTGGAAAAATGTATAGTTCAATAAAAACAATTATAAAAAAGAAACCTTAAAAAAAGTCATCATAGTACCTTCATGCAGCAGCTGATGGAAGCAGCTCCACAGAGGAACACTGGGTTGAGCTTCCAAAATCCAATTGAAGAAAGAGAGGAGCAATAATCTGAGCAAAGGGGTCAAGACCATGGTGGGGATACCCACAAAAACAGTATACCTGAGCTAATGGGAGTTCACCATCTCCGGCCTGACAGTGGGGAACCAGCATAGAACCAAACTAGGGCTAATGAATACGGATGATGGTTGTATGTCTAGGTCATACTGTGGGGCCACTGGCAGTGAGACCAGGATTTATCCCTACTGCTTGAACTTGGTTTTTGGAACCCATTCTTATTGGAGGGATACCTTGCTCAGCCTACCTATAGTAGGGAGGACCTTGGTCCTACCTCAAAGCAATGTGCTAGACTTTGTTGACTTACCATGGGAAGGAAGCCTTACTCTCTCTGAGTAGTGGATGGGGGTCGGGTTGGTGGAAAGGTGGAGGGAGCGGGAGGAGGGGAGGGAGTGAGAACTGGGACTGGTATGTAAAATTAGAAGAGATTTTTTTAAAAAATTAATTAATTAATTAACTAATTAAAAGAAAAGGATATTTGCACACAAATGTTTACTGTGTGTCTCATTGTGTCATACTACAGTTTCCACGATGAGATTGTTTTATTATTTTTGAGTCTTCATCCTTTTTACTTATATTTCTAATCCCATGCTCCTACACTGGCAAGTGGTAATTTTTCAAGGCTGGTAACTGACATTGAAACTAACTAAAGTGAAGAGAGAATATATCCAAATCCACAAAATCAGGAGTGAAAGGGGAATATAGCAACAGACTTCAAGGAAATAGAGAGAATCATTGGGATATACTTCAAAAAGATGTACTCTACAAAATTAGAAAATCTAAAAGAAATGAACAAATTTCATGATAGATATGACTTACTAAAATTAAATCAAGATCAGATAAATATTTTAAACAGACCAATAATCCCTGAGGAAATAGAAGCAGTCATAAGAAGTCTACCAACCTCCCACCCGCAAAAAATAAAATCTCCAGTGCCAGATGGTTTTAACACAGAATTCTACCAGACTTTCAAAGAAGAGTTAATATCAATACTCTTCAAATTTATCCTCTGTTGGCCTCATCCCCATACCATGCTAAGACTCAACAAAGAGATTTACAGACCAATTTCACTTATGAATATTGATGCAAAAATACTCAACAAAATTCTTGCAAACCAAATCCAAGAACACATAAAAACAATGATCTACAGCAGATGGAGAGATCCATAGCCAAGCACTGGGCCAAGCTTCAGAAGTCCAGCTGCAGAAAAGGAGGAGGAGCAAAGGGAGGGGAGCGCTAAGATCATGATGGGAAAACCACAGAGACAGCTGGCCTGAGTTTGTGTAAGTTTATGGACTCTAGACCAACTGAGACCAACCTAGGTCTGTGTATGTGGGTAACAGCTGTGTAGCTTGATCTGTTTGTGGGTCCCCTAGCAGTGGGAAGAGGACCTGCCTCTCCCTGGTGCATGAATTGGCCTTTTGGAACCTATTACCTATGGTAGGATGGCTTGCTCAGCCATGATGCAAATTGGTAGAGCTTGGTCCTGTCTCAACTTGATTTGCCATGACTTGTTGACTCCCATGGGAGGCCTTACCCTTTGGAATGGAGATGGAGTAGGAGTGGATGGGGGGCAGGTAGAAGGGAGGTGCAGGGTAGAGAGTGGGAGGAGAAGAGGCTGGGGAACTGTGGTAGAATTCTACCAGAATCTCAAAGAAAAGCTAATACCAACAGTCTTCAAATTGTTCCAAATAATAGAATAACAAGGAGCATTGCCAACCCCTTTTTATGATGCTATAGTTACCCTGATACCCAAACCATGCAAAGATATAACAAAGAAAGAGAATTACAGTCCAGTCCCCCACATGAACACTGATGCAAAAATACTTAATAAAATACTGGCAAACTTAATCCAAGAACACATCAAAAAATCATCCACAATGATTAAGTAGGCTTTATCCCAGAGATACAGGTATGCTTCAACATAGAAATTCTGTCAATGTAATCCACCATATAAACAAATTAAAAGAAAAAAATCACATAATCATCTCTTTTCATGCTGAAAGGCCTTTGACAAAATACAACACCCCTTCATGATAAAGGTATTGGCAAGATACGGGATACAAGGGACATCCCTAAATTTAATAAAGGCATTTTAGAGCAAACCAGCAGCCAACATCAAATTAAATAAAGTGAAATTCAATACAATTTCACCGAAATCCGGAACAAGACAAGGTTTTCCACTCTCTCCACATCTATTCAAAATTGTAATCAAAGTTCTAGTTAGAGCAATAAGACAACAGAAAGAGATCAAGGGGATACAAATTGGAAAGAAAGAATTCAAACTTTTGCAATTTGTAGGTGATATGATAGCATATATAAGTGACTCAAAGAATTCTACCACAGAATTTCTACAGCTGATAAATACCTTCAGTAATGGAGTGGGATACTAGATTAACTAAAGCCAGCAACAACGACAACAAAAACAGTAGCCTTCCTCTATGCAAATAATAAACAGGCAGAGAAAGAATTCAGAAACCATCTCTCTTTACAATTACCTGAAATAATATGAAATATCATGGAGCAACTCTAACCTAACAAGTGAAAGACAAAAGTCATAAGAACTTTAAATCTTTGAAGAAAGAAATTGAAGAGGATATCAGGAAATGGAAAAATCTACCACGCTTTTAAATAGGCAGGATTAATATAATAAAAATGACAACTGTACCAAAAGCAATTTACAGGTTCAATGCAATCCCCATCAAACTTCCAAAATAATCATACTAAAACCTCACAAGAACAATACTCAACTCCATATGGAAAAATAAAAAACATAGAACAGCTAGTAAAAATGGCATATCCTGTACTATAAAGGAACTTCCAGAAACATCACCATTCCTGACATCAAGCTCTACTATAGAGCCATAGTCAGAAATACAGCTTGGTATTTTCATAAAAACAGACACATGGACCAATGGAAACAAATTGAATACCCTGATATTAAACCACATACTTATGAATATGGATTTTCGACAAAGAAGCTAAAACTATAAAATGGAAAAAGAAAGCATCTTCAACAAATGATCATGGCATAACTGTATGTCATCATGTAGAACATTGCAAATATATTCGTATTTAACACCATGTACAAGTGAATCAAAGACTTCAACATAAATCTAGGTACACCGAACCTGATACAGAGTTTAAGAAGAATATGTTTTGGAAAAATTAGTTGTAGCTGCACCAGAATGAGGCCTCACAAACATCTGTCTGTCCAGCTCAAGGGGGCGGGGACAATAGCCTCCTCTGAACTTTTGGGTACCAGGAACTCACAATACATACATGCTGAAACAATATTCACAAATATAAAAACAATAAATAAATCATTTAATTAAAAATAAGAAAAAATTATCCCTTTTTAAAAATCTGGTGGTACACAGATTGCATGTCTTTCAGCATATTGATTATTCTGTTAACAGAATTGATTTGCATCAAAGGAGTAATTGTGGGATTGACATTCATCACAAACTTCTGAACGCTCAGTAAGAATGGGCTGTACATCCATAACAGGACTGTGGTAGATGAGATGATGAAGTCCACCCAGTACATGACCAAAAAAAAAAAAAAGCCACCAAAAGCAAGATGGTCTGGATGGCCCTTTTCTCAGGGGATGATCTTGGGTGGCTGGGGATGTGAAGATGCTTGCATTGCCTCTGATGTCTGAACAAGAAAATCACCATGTATGCACTTGTGGCTAGCATAAGTCTATAAAAATACACTTCTGGAGGTTGCCACTGTTAAACTTAATCCTCTGATGTAGGATTCTTCTTCATGGAGAAGAGTGAGCAGAAATTAGTGATTTTCATCTGGTTGGTCAAACTCACATTGGTAAAAGCACCAGTACAGAAGATCCAGTTGCTAATGAATAACAAGTTGAAAGACCAAATAAATAAGAAAGCATAAATCATGTACTTTTAAAGTTAATATCTAAATTTTGCCAACAAAGAGGTATTGTGACTGATAGTGACAGCCTGGAACACACTCAGGAGGCAGGTGATGTAGATGGACAGGGCTCTCATCACCCTGCTAATGTAAAAAGATGTCTTACATTAGAAGTCATTCTCAATATTTAGTGCATCAAATATGTCCAAAAGTCAAATATCCCCTCCAGTGATGATCAGTACTATATGGATGAAGGTCAGTTGAAAGGAGATCATGTCCGTGGTCTTAGGTCTCTGACCTAGGATTATGAAAGTGTAGAAAACAAGGAGAAACATATTGGCCAGGACTCCAAGTCCTGGAAATTAAGGACATTCTTCAATGAGTACATAAGTGGAAATTGTTTTCATCTTAGGAGCATGAAATGAAAAAATGAAATTTATGTCCTGGCAATGCTGAAGTATGTATGGGCAACCCATATATGGTGGTTTGTTGACCTTGTCCATAATAGGTTTCATGGTCTAAGTAGATGAGGATGACTGACCAGGTCTCTTCCTCAAGAGGGCACCAGACCTCATACTAGATGTTTGTGAAAACCTCTTTCATATAAATAAAAAAAAAAAACCAGAGTATTCACCAAACTTGTGATTCACTGGTTACTATGTGTATATCATCATTCTATTTACCTATTTATTCTTAATTAACCTATCATTTATGTTTTGAAGTTCTACATTAGACTTGGCCTATGTTTCTATATATCCTCAATATATCTCCTGGATATACAGCATTCTCAGTCACATCCGACACAGAATGCACACTTTATGTGCCTGTATTGCACCTAGACTTCATGCCTTAGAAATTAATCCTATTGATTTGACTTACATTGCCTCATTTTATAGTTAACACTGAAAACAGTAGTGATTAACATAGTATATTAATCATATTTGTACAACTGATTAAAAATTATGTTGATCTGGAAAAAATCACAAAAGAAATCCAGAAGAGTAAGGTGAGTCAGTTTCATATTTCATAATTTTAATAAACTCCCTTTTATAACTATCCATGGTTTTATTCATAATTCTAATTGAATCCCAGATGATAATTCATGATAATCCAATTATTTTGTCAGCACTATGTCTATCTCAATTCATCTATTTTTATTTTCCTTTTTCAATGAACTTACTACCCCAGAATCTGGAGTTAAAGACAATGCTACAGTTGGAGGTCATTAGTGCACTTTCCATACCATATTAATTTTATATCCATTATTATTATAAATGCTCCTAGATATCTCCCAGTTTACTTCCCATCCATTTAAAACTGGTGTGAACTCTAATTCTGGTTTAAATAACTAAATCCCAGCTATCAAGACAAACATTATTTTTCTTTATTTTTCAAAGTGGGTCAGTGGGGGTGGGCAAATCATTAATATTATGATTCTTTTCAAGTTTTTCATCCAGTCCTTGTTACTTTACCTACCTATGTTGACAACTACAAAGAATAAACTAAACAAAGAGTTAGTTCTTTGAGAAAATCAATGTTATTGACAAATGCTTAGCCAAATTAACTAAAATATAGAGAAGAACAAATTAACTAAATTAGAGATGAAAAGAAGAACATAACAACAGACATTGAGGAAATTCAGAAAATCAAAGATATATCCTTTAGAAACCTGTGTTCAAACACATTGGAAGACTTAAAAGAAGCAGATATTTTTTAAAAATTTATTTATCCATTTATTTTTTAAACCAAGTTTCTTTTTTCATTTTGCATACCAACCTCACTCCCACTCCCTCCCCTCTTCCCTCTTCCTCCACATTACCCTTTCCACCCCCTCATCCACTCCTCAGAGAGGGTAAGGATTCCCTTGGGGAGTTACCAAAGTCGAGCACATTACTTTGAGGCAGGACCAAGGCCCTTCCCACTATATCTAGGCTGAGCTAGGTATCCCTCCAAAGAGACTGGGTTTGAAAAAGGCAGTGCAAACAGTAGGGATAAATCCTGGTCTCACTACCAGTGGCCCCACAGTCTGATCCAGCCTTGAAACTGTCATCCACATTCAGGGTGCCTAATTTGGTCCTATGCTGGTTCCCTCAGTCTCAGGTTGGAGATGATGGGATACCCTTAGCTCAAGTAAGCTGTTTCAGTCGGTATCCCCATTATGGTCTTGACATCTTTGCTTATATTCTCACTCCTCCTACTCTTTGACTGGACTTTGGGAGTTCAGTCCAGTGTCCGCTGTAGATCTCTAAATCAGAAGTAGATAACTTGATCAATAAATTCGACCTTCCAAAGTTAAATCAAGGTTAAATAAGCAAGTTAAACAGACCAATAACCTCAATGGATTAGAAGTAGTAATTATGAGTCTCCCTTCCAAAATATTTAAAAAAGAAAAACCTAGGGCAAGATGGTTTTAGCACAAAATTCTCTGTGACTTCAAAAATTGAGTTAAGCCCATGTCTTGGCCTGTGTTCTGTTGTGTGAAGAGACATCATGAACATGGAAACTCCTATAAAGGAAAGCATTCAATAGGGGCTTGCTTACAGTCCAGAAGATTAGTCCATTATCATCATGGTGGGGAGCATGGTGCCATGAAGACATGGTACTGGAGAAGGCACTGAGAGTTCAGCATCCAGATTCACAGGCAGCAGGAACAGAGAGAGCCACTGGGCCTGGCTTGGGCTTTTGAAACCTCAAAACACACTGCCCCCTTCCCAGTGACACACTTCCTCCAAACACCTAGCCACACTTAGTCAATCAAATAGTATCACTCCTAAAACATTTATATCTATGGGACTCTGGGGGCCATTCTTATTCAAACTATCACTCCACAATATTGCTCAAATTATTCAGTAAATTAAAAAATGAAAGAATACTGCAAATTCTTTTTATGAGTTCCAGTTAACCTGATACATAAACTATATAAAGACCCAAATAAAGAAAGAGGATTCAGATAAGTTTCCCTTATGAACATAGATGCAAAAGTTTATCAATAAAATACCTGTAAACCCAATCCAAGAAAACATCAAACAGATCACCCACTGTGATTAAGTAAACTTCATCCTAGAGATTCAGGAAGATTTAACATACATAAAATGATAAAAATAATAGGCCATATAAACAGACTGAAAGACAAAATATCACAAGACCATCCCATTAGATGAAGAAAAATCCCTTGACAAAATCTAAAACCCTTCATTTGAAAAGTCTTGAAAATATTAGGGATACAAGGTACATAACTAAACATAATAAAGGCAATTTATACCAAGCCCATAGCTAATATCAACTTAAATGGAGAAGCTTAAAGCAATTCAACTAATATCAGAAAGGAGACAAAGATGTACTGTCTCCATACCTATTGAATATAGTAGTTGAAGTATGTCTTAGTTAGAGTTTCTATTGCTGTAAGGAGACACTATGACCATGGAAACTTTTACAATGAAAAATGTTTAATTTGTGTGGCTTGCTTACATCTTCAGAGGTCTAGTCCATTATCAGCATGGCGGGGAGCAACATGGTGCAGTAAAAGCGTACATAGTGCTGGAGAAATAGCTGAAAGCCCTACACCTTACAGAAAAAAGAAAGGTGACTGAGTGTCACACTGAGTGAAACTTGAGTAAAAAAGACTTCAAAGCTCACCCTATATTTACACACTTCCTTCAACACTTATAACCGAATTCCACACCTCCTGATGGTCCCACTCCCCTTGGGATGATGGGGTCCTGATTACATTCAAACTACCACAACCTCTTTATAAAGCAGTAAAATTACTGAAGGAGATTGAGGAGACACAGATAAGAAAGAAGTCATAACATCTTCATTTGCAGATGCTACGGTAGTATGATGCTCTTCTTAGTTTTCAATGTTTCTGCTTTTAGAATTAACTAAACCCCCCACACACATGTTGATGCAATACTTATACAAATATGGAAAAGTAAATAAATCATTTTATTAAAAAAGAGGAAAATTACCCTTTTTGTAAACTCTGGTGACACTTTGATCTCAAGCTTTTCAGAATACTTATTATTCTACTATCAGAACTGATTTGTACCAAAGGACTAATTGTGGGATAGACATTCATGATGAACTTCTTTTTTTTTTTTCTCATGGTTTATTTTTTTTTTATATTTAAACATTTCCATCTCCTTCCCTCCTCCTCCCCCCTCCCTCCCCTCCTTCTCCCCTTTCTCTCCCCTCCTTCTCCCCCTTCCCTCCCTTCCCCTCCACCCATACCTCCCCTCCCTCCCTCTCAAGGCCAAGGAGCCATCAGGGTTCCCCACTCTATGCTAAGACCAAGGTCCTCCCAACTCCCCCCAGGTCCAGGAAGGTGATCGACCAAGCTGAGAAGGCTCCCACAGAGCCCGTCCATGAAGAAGAATCAGAGCCCAGAGCCTAAGAAAGACTGGGTCATACACCCACAATAGGACTGCGGTGGATGAGATGATGAAGTCCACCCAGTACATGACCACAAAGCAAACCACCAGCATCAAGATGGTCTGGGTGGCCCTTTTCTCAGGAGATGCTCTTGGGTGTCTGAGGCTGTGAAGATGCTTGCATTGACTCTGATGTCTGAACAAGATAATTACCATGTATGCACTAGTGGTCAGCATAACTCCTACAAGAAATACATCTCTGGAGATTTTCACTGTTAAAATCAGTGGCCTAATGATGTAGTTCATAGAGAAGAGTGAGCAGAATTTAGTCACCTTCATCTGGTTGGTCTCACTCATGTTGGTAAAAGCTCCAGCATAGAAGATGTGGTTACTAGTGAATGACAAGTTGAACAACCAAATAAATAAAGAAGCATAAATCATGTGTTTTTTTAGTTTATATTTAAATTTTGCCAACAAAGAGGTACTGGGACTGATAGTGACAGCCTGGAACATACTCAGGAGGCCGGTGATGCAGATGGAGAGGCCTCTCATCACCCTGTTTATGTAAAATGTTGTCTTACAATTGAAGTCATTCTCAATGTCCAGTGATTCAAATATGTCTGTAAGCCAAATATCACTTCCAGTGAGGACCAGCACTATGTGGATGAAGGCCAATTGACAGGAGATCAAGTCCGTGGGCTTAGGTCTGTGACATAGGATTGTGAAAGTGTAGAAAATAAGGAGAAACATATTGGCTAGGGTCCCAAGTCCAGCTTGAAAATTGAGGACAATCTTTAATAAGCACATACGTGGAAAGTGTATTCATCTTACATCATATTAGAAGCATATTTCATATATCTGAAAATAATAGAGTATACATCAGACTTATGATTCATTGGTCAGTGTATCTGTATCATCATTCAATTGTCCCTACTTATTCTTGATTAACCTGACTCTTTAACTTTTGATGTTCCTGACTGGACATCTTAGCCCACATTTCTATATAATTCTCCATGTATCTACCTGTGTATGTAGCATACTGCAGATGATAAAGGCATTCACAGTCACATCCTATGCACAATGCACATTTGTGGACCTGCTATTTACCTAGGGATCATGCCTTAGAAATCCAATCCTATTGATTTACATTTCCTCATTTTATAGTTAACAACTAAATCAGTAGTGATGAATAGAGAATATTAGTCACATTTTTACAACCAAATAAAACTTACATTGGTCTGGAAAATATTCACAAAAGAAATCCAAAAGAATGATATGAGTCAGTCTCATGTTGCATAATTTTAATAATTTTAATATGATCTATTTAGCAAGTATATGCTTTCACTCATAATCCTAATTGAAACAGTGATAATTAATGATATTCATGTTATTTTAATCATTAAAATGTCTATCTTTGTTCATATTTTCCTTTTTTATGTTCCATTTTCTATGAAATTTTACATCTCCTGGATCTGGAATTAAAGACATAAATAGAGTTGGGGGCCATTATGGCCCCCTTATTAGTTGCATAGCCATTAATTATGTTTGTAAATAGTCTAAAGTATCTATCAGTTTAGTTCCTAGCTATCAAGGCAAACATTGGTTTTTCTTTTATTGAGGGATGTGAGAAAATGAGTAATAGAATTCCTTATAAATTTTCTCTTCTTGCCTTATGACTTCTCAGCCATCCATATTGTTATTTTACACAAGAACTTCTGATTACCCATTTTCCCTTGATGTAGGCGGGTCTTCTTTCTATGTGTTACTTTCATTGGTTAATTAAGAAACTGCCTTGGCCTTTTAATAGGCCAGCCCCTAGCTGGGTGGAGTAGACAGAACAGAATTCTGGGAGGAAGAAAGCAGAGTCAGGCAGATGCCATGAAGCTCCGGCCTGAGATCAACGTAGGTTAGAATCTTCCTGGTAAGTCAGTACCCTGTGGTGATACACAGATTACTAGATATGGGTTAAAGGAAGATGTGAGAGTTATCCAGTAAGAGGCTAGAGCTATTGGACCAGGCAGTGTTTAAATGAATACAGTTTCCGTGTTATTATTTCTGGGGCTAAGCTAGCCGTGTGGAAGCTGGGCTGGATGAAAAGCAGGCCTGCTTGCCTCATCACTACATTCCCTGTCAGATCAATTGTAATCTGCTTCTCCCCTATACCTTCCTCCCACCATTTGCCATATTTACTTCTGTCCTCTCCTTCCCTAAGGATCTCCCCTTTTCTATTCCCTTCCTGAGATCACTTTTAACTTGCTATATTCCTCTCTAATGCTCCACACACCATCCCAGTCCTTGTTTGTTCTAGACTCTGAAGTTACTACAGGCTACACACTCACACCTGCAGATGTGGAGCTAGGAGCCTTCAACAAGAGAGAACATGCCGCACTAAGACAAACACTATTTTCAACACATTGTGACAAACACAAACTTGCCAAAGATGACCATATAGTTATCCCCTTTTGGAATTTCTGTTTTTTAAAGATATTCTTTCCCATGCACTGAAAATCAAGGGCCCAGTGTTATCATACATCATCAACATACAGACAGTTTTTAAAATTTCAATCAATAGTCTTATCTTTGATGCTTATGTTAGTTATTTGGCTTGGGTACCAATATAATTATTTTGTCAAATTACTATAATTCAGTACTTTCAAACAGTTTTGTGATAAAGAAGTAGAAAGCTATTACATTTGCACAGACTCTTGTGAGAAAAGGAGTGCCCAATTATATTGTCAAGTTCACTTGTATATTTCACACATATAGATGGATGCATACATGTGTGTGCAGAAATAATGGCGAAGTTAGTGTATGAGCCCAGTCTATAACATCCCTATGAATATGACACCATAATTCACACATTTTATATTTGCATTACTTTTGCTCTTAAAAAGCTCAATCTAGTAAAGATGTAGATTCATCTCAATTGCCGGGGCCAAGCATCTGATTCTTTCACCAGCATACATATACAGTAGCTGCACAGTGGTGTTCTGCTTTTTCTAAATTTCCAGGATACAAACTCATAGATGGCTCAGTGGTTAAAACCACATTTTACTCTGCAAAGTATCTGGGTTAGAGTCTCAGCAATGACCTGGTGCTCATAACCATCTGTAACTCTAGTGCTGGGATATCCATTGCCTTTTCTCATTCAGACATGCAAGTGGCACATAGACACACATGCAGGTAAAAAACTCATATATGTAAAACAATATAAATAAATCTGAAATAATAAATATTAAATAAATAGGTATATAAATAAATAAGTAAATTAATGAGTAAATAAATAAATAAATAAATGTCCCAGAATAGTAGTTATTTCATGCCTTGGCCTCCAAACTTAAAGAATGGTAGACCAATTTCATTTACAAAATTGAAAATGTACAAATCATATATGTAAAATAATTTCCATTAATTGTACATCTATAATATATCAATATAACACATGCATTACATATAATATAAATAGATGATATTATCAAGGGAAAGGTAGTAATCTAAAATTTTTCCTTAGCCTAAAGATATATTCTAAAATCTACAAATTTCATATGAATTGATTTTTAAATATCTATGATTTATGGAAATCAAGCATCTCCTAAGTCATCATCTTTCTGTGGAGCTCACTCTGGTTGTGATTTAACCAGAAAAGACCATATCTACTATTGATACAACATATAAATGCAATGAGAAAGGATATTTCTTTTACTTGAAAAAAATAAATTGCAGTGCTGGGGGCTTTATGTTAGTGTCAGTTGCAACATTTTGTTGTCAGTACTAAAACACGAGGTGTGGCCATAAACATTCACAATATGCAGAAGTCATTCACTATTAAATTGACCCAGACCTAGAGACCAAGCAGTCTGCAGACAGCTGTATGAGGAGATGTGCAACAATAAAAACCATGGGCTGCTTCATGGATGCATAGCTAGCTCTACATTCTTACAAGAAAACCACTTTACCCCTTCATTATCACAGTACTTGGTTTTAGAACATCTTTTTTAAAGACTTATAGTGATCTTTGCATTTTTTGTGGAGATTAATAACATAATGAACATAAAAACATAATAGATCAAAAGTATCATTTTCCTTTTTAACTTTTACCATAATTAGTGAGTAATGACCTAAAAGCAGTGTGACTACTCAGAGAGAATATGGAGTGATTGTGTGACTTTCAGATGATGAGATACATGGTGTTGGTTGATATACTGTCCACTGTCAGCAATATTAACAAGTCTTCAGGAATCTCAGGAATATGAGGATCTTAGCCACTCAAATGAGTTTCATGAGCGGATCTTTATGAAATATATAATGCCAGCAGGAACAAATAGTGACTGTGTTTTAATAATGTATTAATTCATAGCTATGGCCTGATATATATAAATAATTAAAATAAATAAATTATTATTTATGAAATTGAATTTAACTCACCAGCAAGTGGAAGCACACAGATGCTCACTAGAACTTTACAGTCTCACACTTTCAAGCCAGTTCCCCTGCGATGAAGCAGCAGGAGCAATGTCACTGCAGAGCCAGTGGGGAAGCAGTCAGACCCAGAGCTTAATCACAGGTCACATGGTGTAAGTCTGGGAGAGATATGAAATGTTCACTGGAAGTGTGTGTGTGTGTGTGTGTGTGTGTGTGTGTGGTGACTACCTGGACCAAGAATAGATCAATTATGTGCTGGGGCTGCTATCATGAATATATGTACAGCAATTGAATGAAAAATGGAGAGTTCTATCAAATACATTCATGAAATAAATGAACTTTAAGGAAAATGGAGAATGTGTGCCCTTTGTTTCTGTGTGACTTATCAGGTCAATGAGGGTCCTGCCTAGTGCATCAGTGCAGACTTTTAGTGTGCATTACACAAAACAGATTGAAAATTCTGTAACACTTGCAAATATAAACTCCTGATTCCATCATTTGGTTTTCATGCTGTTCATATAATCTGTGGCTAACTATTTAATAAGATTCACTGACATAGTTTCTTCCACTTTTAAAAATAATTTTATAATTGTACATTTTCTGATTTCCACTTTAATTTTGTTTTATTTGTGGGTGTGTGAGGTTGGAGGGCTTTCTCAAGCTGTAATTCAGACTTTCTTCAATCAATCTCATGAGGTTCGTGCCTAAGCCTTCAAAGTGCTGCGATCATAGTTGTGTGCCACCATGCCTGCCTTCACTTTCCATGTAATCTCCTGTATACATTAGTAAGTGATATTCCAGCAATATAAAAATGTACTCAAGACATTCAGCAGTTAAACCTAAATTTACTTAGCATTTTTTATGTATGTGTATTTTAATGGGCAATTGTATTTTCTAACTATTATAGGAAACTTTGGGGATTTTGACTTTAAATAATTTTATGCTATTTAGTAATTGAAACATTTTTCCCCTACTAATGAAAAGCTTATTCAATGTTATATTAAATATCAATATAATATATTGAGTATCAATGTTGCAAAGTTCAATTTAGTAGACTTGAAATAGTCTTGCAGTGGTGACACGTGTCTTTAATCCAAGCACTTTTGGAGGTAGAGACAGGTGGATCTCCCTGAGTTCAAGGCCAATCTGTTATACGAAGTGAGTTCCAAGGCAGGCTCCAAAGCTACAGAGAAGCCCTATCTCAAAACAAACAAACAAAAGACACTTGAAATATTAAACTTAATTTATTTTAATTAAAACACTCAATATTCAACTGAAATGTTTCTAGTTAACATTTTTGCAAGGATAACTTTACAAGGATTTAATAAATAAGTGAGGTGAGATTTCCAGACATTTTTTAAACATGCAGAAAAGATTTGCTTTATTAGAAATCACTGTAACTGAGTAAACAAATATATGTAAATATTTTTAAAACCTATTTATACAATGTTAAGGCCATCATATGTTTTAGTAGGATAAGCTAAAACTTTTCTCAGAAATCCTAAGTTATGCAAACTTAACACAACACAAAATTACTATAAAACACTAAAGTAGTTATTTGTTGTATTTTCTGTCTTAAGTTTTATATAAATAAATTCATGGTTCGTTAACTTGAGAAAAGTAGTAAAATAAGAAAAACTAAGTATCATTTAAATGTAATTTAGTATTATAAATGTACTCCAGCAAACAAATTAATGTGTGTTCTCTGCTTTTCACCCTCTAAGTTATTTCAGGTTTTTGTGACAAGAATGGAAAACTAAGACAGTGGGCATTACTAGCTAGACCCATGTTCTCAGAATGATTATAGAACATGCAGGAAAATTAATACTCAAATATGATCACTAAGATATTTCACTTGATGTCACTTTTTACATATGTAATAGTGTACATTCATTGTAAAATTAAAGAATTTCATGACATTTTGATTCAGTATATAATGCCCATTGATTGTCCTCACCCTGTTAGCCTTTCCTGTCTCTCTCTCCACACTTCTGCTAGGCCCTGTCCTCTCCAGTAGCCCCACATTCTACTGTCACACATATTGTAGTCAGAGGTCACAGTAAGTTCAATCTATGTTCTTTTACAAATCATTACACTGATGTGTTACGTCTACAAGCATATGTTTCATTTGCTTATGACACAATATGTTTCAAAAGTAAAATTCTAAGCAGAGCATTCTCTAATCATTTCACTACAGAAAATCCAGATTCACTCACCACCCACTTACAACACTAAATATTAATGAACAAACATACAAAAACACTCACCTGGCCAGGCCTTTGATAAACATCCATGTAGAATGTGGCTCTAAGAGGCAGTTATAAGGAAGAAATGTCATCAGCTCATCTCCCTCTAGAAAAATAATTTTCATGTCATCAGTAGAGGACAGTTCTGACCCTGAAGTTGTTAGAAAGTGCCATCATCAAATGGGAAAGTGAACGTTCCTAATTCCAGGAAAACAGTGCAGTAGGAACAGCTGAGCTCTGGATTTCCCATGTGTGAGCTATTCTCCCTAGACCCTACATGTCTGTGTATATTAGCTGATCCCAGTCCTTGTGAACAAAACAAAAGTAAAATAAAAATATGCCATATAAAAGAAATAGAAAAACATTTTTGCTTCTCTAAGGTATCCGTCCTGCTTCCATAACATTTCTGATAGCTTCCATACTTACTTGACAGTGGCTGTAGAGTCTCATCTAGAAATTAACAGCACTTTTGCTGAAATTAACAAAATGTTCAACCAGCCACATAACCATTGACTTACAGCCTGGCCTGTCTATTGGGTTTGCTGGAGTAAGCATGACCTAGAGATTGAGGGAGTTACCAATCAATGACCTGACCAGCAAAAAACCCATGCCAGGAGTGTAAGATCACCCCTGACACTGTCTGGAGTTTCTGGACCAAGAGCCTGGCTGTCCCAGATACTTCAGATGGAACCAAACATGACAAAAATGTCAATGTAATGATGCCTAATGACATTCTGCTATACACATAGATTGGTGGCCAGCCCAATTGTCATCACACAGGCTTCACTCAACAACAGATGCAGACCCATAGCCAAACTTTAGACAAGAAGAAGAAGGGAGAAGAAGAAGGAGATGTAGAAGGAGAAGGAGGGGGAGGAAGAGAAAAAGAAGAAAAAGAGGAAAAGAAGAAAAAGAAGAAGAGTAAAAGGAGGAGGAGAAAAATTTTGTATCTAAAAATTATGCTTTGGACTTGAGTATGGCCTTTTATACTATAATTACTGATGTAAAGCACATGCTCCCATTCTCTTCCAGCTGCTGGATTCAGTTGTTTTTCCCTGTTTGAGCAGAGGACTATGATTTGTGAGTCTACTCCTAATAAAATAAAACTTTATTATACTCAATTCTGAGCAAGTGTGGGATTTATTTTAGGGTATGTCTTCATCTGGAGCCCCACATAGATGGCAACTCCACATCTACCAGGTGGACCAGTCTAAAAGGCCCCAAAAGTCCACAGCCCAGAAGGTCTCCCACACCTGACTGCCTGGCTTGCTATCAACTACTAAGATTTTTTTTATTTGTTTTTGTTTTGTTTTGTAAGACCCCACCACAGTGGAGCTAAGAGAGACAACCTGGAAATTTCCCAGGCTTGTGTACCATTCCCCCTCCACCCCCACATTCACTGCAGTATGGTGATTGTGCTGCTTTTGGCTTGTGCTCCCTGCCTTGTGAGTTCGGGGATCCTTGCTCCATGTATGGAGTTGATTTAATTGCTTTTAATTTGGCAAGCAAAGTATATTTGTCAGTATTTAACCAGGCACTAGGGCAGAAAACCAAAGCGGTGCAGGACTGCTCATGCTTCCACCAGTTGCACCCCTGCCTGTCAGGCTTCTTTGCCACGTGGCTGCAACCATAACACCTGCTGGACAATAAAGATTATTACACCTAAAACAATTTACAAAAATCTCATAAAAATGGTTAATTACTTGATTAATAAATAAATCAATAAACTTGAAAGTTATATAATGGCAGACATTATTATCTTGCAGAATTTTAATAACGTTTTTGCTGATACTATTAATTGTATTCTGCAAGACTTATATGGTTATTGTGATACATCCATTTATTGGATATTAGGACTCAGTTTTTTCTTGATATTATATCTTTAAGAAAATGATTTGATAACAGAGCCAAGAATGAGGCACTTTTTAGAAATAATACAGTCTTTATGGACTAATAATGAACAGCTTGCTGACAGGTTTAATACCATTGAATATCAAAAGTTACCTGAAAAAATAAGTACTATTAAAAATGAAAAATTAATCTTGACAGCAAAATTTAACCTATGTCAAAGCGCACTGAGAAATTATCTGAAAGAGTTCATACTGTTGAATTCTTTTGAATTTGACAATCAAAATCTGTTTAAAAAGTTATGATAGATTAACAGATAGAGTATCTCTCCAGGAAGGCAATCTGTATGCTTTTCAAATAATGTCCAAAGATGAGATGTTATCTTTAAAGGAAAAACTTCAGACCTTGGAATTGCATTACAGAATGAGGACCAGAGGCTAGGTGCCTCAATAAAATCACTAGAAATATATACAGGCTTGGAGATTCAGTCTTTACAAAGGACAATTGTAAAAAGATTTGAAATGATTGAGGGAATTATTAGCTCTGATGAACAGGGAAAGAAGGTACAAGGACAGGACTTAATATCGCCAGTACTTGTCAGAGATGACTTACCCAGGGTTTTTAGCTTCCTACCCTGTATCAACTCTGAAAAAGCATCAAGTTCTAAATGCCCCCCAAATCTAAAAAAGATAGATGAATACCCAGAGTAATGAATGATCTAAAAGAAAGTAAGCAAGCAGTATTATCTTATGGATTGCATTTTGCATTTGTTAGGGAGATGGAAAAGACATGGGATTCTTGCAATAAGGCCACCCCACATGACTGGCTTCAATTAGTTTCAGCAGTCCTAGATGATGGGCCACAACCACTGTGGAGATGTTATTTGTGAGTAGAGGCAAAAATTTAGAACAACAGGGAAAAGCAAAAGGAATTGAGACTTCCCAAGATCAAATTCTTGGCGAGGGCACTTATCCATAGGCTCAAGCTCTTTATTATGAACAAATCTTGTCCCTATGCCACAAAGCAGCCTTAAATGCTTGGGATAGGATTCAAGAACTAAGAAAACAATTTGGATCATATACCAGGGTTAAACAGGGCCAGAAAGAGCATTTTAGTGACATTTTACAAAGATTAACTAAGGCTGTACAAATAAGAGTAACAGACCAGGAGACTAGAGGTGTACTTATTGAATCTCTGGCTTTTGAAAATGCCAACTTAAAATGCAAAAAGATACTTGGGCCTTTAAGGTTAGATTAGCACCAGTGACTGAATGGATTGTGCATACAATGAACATTGAGACATTTGAATAATACTAAATCTTGGGTAAGAGATGCAATTTCTAAGGGAATGAGAAAAATTCAAAATGCCAAATGTTTTAATTATGGTAAAATAGGATATCTGAGAAGAGATTGTAGACAAGGAATTCCTAGAAATAATGTATCCTTGGAAATGACAACAATAAAAGGTATCAACATTCTGGATTATGTAAGAGGTGTGGCAAGGGTCAACATTGGACCAATGAATGCAGATCAACAAAAGACAGACAAGGCAACCAGATACCATTGGGAAATTCCTTGGGATGACCTCTCATAAGCCCCCAAATCAGAGTCATTCCCAGTCACTACAGAGGATATGTCTCACCAGGAAAATTAAAAAAATCCAGTGCCTTCTGTAAAAAACTATACTGTTCTGGATGATGGAATAAACAAGGAGGATGGGCCATAAGATCCCCCAGCTCAGCCCATTTGGGCGCTGGGACAGAGTGGTGAACACAATCGGGCGGGAGTTCCTTTGTTTCAATAGTCTGCCTGCAGCAAGGTAGGCCTTTTGTCTGGGAGGTCCCTGGCCAGCAAAGGGAATTGATCCTGTACCAGAAGATCCATCGGGGAGCATTTGGAGGAAGAGATGGGCAGGCACCAATGCAAGAATCCCTCCAACAATCAGAAAAACAATATGAAAACACCAGAACCGAGCAAACATATAACAGGAGGACTTGAACACCCTAATCAAAAAGAAGTAGAAAAAATTGACTTTATGAAAGTGATAGAGTCCCTTAAACAGGTGGTGAAAAATTCCCTTAAAAATGGATGAGAAGAATAACAAAAGGTTTGAAGAAATGAGTAAATCCGTAAATGATATACTAGGAAACCAAGAAAAATCAGTCAAACAGATAATGGAAACAGTTCAAGACTTGAAAACTGAAATGGAGGCAAGGAAGAAAACACAAACCAAGGGCCGGCTGGATATGGAAAATCTAGGTAAACAAACAGAGACTACAGAAACAAACATAACCAAGAGAATACAAGAGATGAAAGAAAGAATCTCAGATTCTGAGGACACCATAGAGAAAATAAACGCACTGATCAAAGAAAACAGCAAATCCAATAAATTCTCATCAAAAATATTCAGGAAATCTGAGACACAATAAAAAGACCAAACCTTAAAAAAGGAACAAACCTAAGAATAATAGGGGTAGAAGAAAGAGAAGAATTACAGCTCAAAGGTCCAGAAAATATATTCAATAAAATTATAGAAGAAAACTTTCCCAACCTAAAGAAAGGTATTCCTATGAAGGTTCAAAAAGCATACAGAACACCGAATAGACTGGATCAAAAAAAATCCCCATCTACATATAATAATTAAAACACAAAACATACAGAATAAAGAAAGAATATTAAAAGCTGCAAAGGAAAAAGTTCAAGTAACTTATAAAGGTAAACCTATCAGACTTATATCTGACTTCTCTATGGAAACCATGAAAGCCAAAAGGTCCTGGGTAGATGTACTGCAGAAACTAAGAGACCATGGATGCAAGCCCAGACTACTATACCCAGCAAAGCTTTTGTTCACTATCAATGGAGAAAACAAAATATTCTAGGATAAAAACAAATTTAAACAATACGTAGCCACAAATCCAGCCTTACAAAAAGTAATAGAAGGAAAATCACAAACCAAGGAGTCCAACAATGCCCACAATAACTCAGACATCTAGAGACCCTTCACCAGCACAACTATAAGAAGGGAAACACACAAACTCTATTACCAAAAAAAAAAAAAACAAACCGGAGTTAACAGCCATTGGACATTAATATCACTTAATATTAATGGACTCAATTCACCTATAAAAAGGCACAGGCTAAGAGATTGGATATGAAAACAGGATCCAACATTCTGCTGTTTACAAGAAACACACCTCAACCACAAAGACAGACATCTACTCAGAGTAAAGGGTTGGGAAAAGGTTTATCAAGCAAATGGACCTAAGAAACAAGCGGGTGTGGCCATACTAATTTCTAACAAAGTTGACTTCAAACTAAAATCAATCAGAAAAGACTGAGAGGGACTTTTTTTTTTTTTAGAAATCAGCAATCACTTTTATTTTTTTATGGTTTATTTTTTTATATTTAAAAATTTCCATCTCCTCCCCTCTTTCCTCCCCCTTCCCTCCCCTCCCCTCCACCCATACCCCTTCTCCATCCCTGAGAGGGACATTTTATACTCATAACAGAAACAATCCATCAGGATGAAGTCTCAATCCTGAATATCTATACCCCTAATATAAAAACACCCAGTTATGTAAAAGAAACATTATTAGAACTCAAGGCAGCCATCAAACCACACACACTAATAGTTGGAGACTTCAACACTCCTCTCTCACCAATGGACAGGTCAATCAGACAGAAACCTAACAGAGAAATAAGAGAATTAATGGAGGTAATGAATCATATGGACTTAACAGACATCTATAGAACATTCCACCCAAATAGGAAAGAATATACCTTCTTCTCTGCAGCTCATGGAACCTTCTCTAAAATTGAGCACATACTCGGTAACAAAGCAAACTTCCACAGATACAAAAAGATATTAGTAACCACCTGTGTTTTATCGGATTACCATGGAATAAAGTTATTTAACAATAATTCTACCCCCAGCAAGCCTAGAAACTCTTGGAAGCTGAACAGTCAACTACTGAACCACCCCTGGGTCAGAGAAGAAATAAAGAAAGAAATTAAAGTCTTCCTTGAATTCAATGAAAATAAAGACACAACATACCCAAGCCTATGGGACATTATGAAAGCAAAGCTAAGTGGAAAGTTCATAGCTCTAAGTGCCCACATTAAGAAAACAGAGAAAGCTCACATTAGAAATTTAATAGCCCAGCTGGAAGTTCTAGAAAAAAAGAAGCAGATGTACCCAGGAGGAGTAGAAGATTGGAAATAATCAAACTGAGGGCAGAAATCAACAAAATAGAAACACAGACAACAATCCAAAGAATCAATAAAACAAAAAGCTGGTTCTTTGAGAAAGTCAACAAGATTGACAAACCTTTATCCAAATTAATCAAAAGGCAGAGAGAGAACATGCAAATTAACAAGATCAGAAATGAAAAGGGGGACATAACAATGGACACTGAGGAAATCCAGGGATTCATTAGGTCTTACTACAAAAGCTTATATGCCACAAAGTTGGAAAATGTAAAAGAAATGGACTTGTTTTTAGATAAGTACCACTTACCAAAATTAAATCAAGACCAGGCGAACAATTTAAGTAGACCTATAAGTCGTGAGGAAATAGAAGCTGACAAAAAAAAAAAAAACCTCCCAACCAAAAAAAGCCAAGGACCTGATGGTTTTAATGCAGAATTTTATCAGAATTTCCAGGAAGAGCTTATACCTATTCTCCTTAATGTGTTTCACATATTAGGAACAGAAGAGTCATTGCCAAACTCTTTTTACAAAGCTACAGTCACCCTGATTCCAAAACCACACAAAGACCCAACCAAGAAAGAGAATTACAGATCAATGTCACTCATGAACATCAATGCAAAAATTCTCAATAAAATTCTGGCAAACAGAATCCAAGAACACATTAAAAATTATTCATTATGATCAAGTAGGCTTCATCCCAGAGATATATGGCTGGTTCAACATATGCAAATCTATCAATGTAATCCATCATATAAATAAACTGAAAGAAAAAAACATATGATCATTTCATTAGATGCTGAAAAAGCATTTGACAAAATTCAACAGCCCTTTATGATAAAGGTTTTGGAGAGGTTAGGGATACAAGGATCATACCTAAATATAATAAAAGCAATATATAGCAAGCAAACAACTAATATCAAATTAAATGGAGAGAAACTCAAAGCCAATCCACTAAATTCAGGAACAAGACAAGGCTGTCTACTCTCACCATATATCATCAACCTAGTTCTTGAAATTCTAGCAATAGCAATAAGGCAGCATCAGGAGATCAAGGGGATTTGAATCGGATAGGAAGAAGTCAAACTTTCATTATTTGCAGATGACATGATAGTGTACATTAGTGACCCCAAAACCTCTACCAAAGAACTCCTACAGCTAATAAATACCTTCAGTGAAGTGGCAGGATAACAGATCAATTCAAAAAAATCTTTAGCCCTACTATACACAAAGGATAGAGAAGCAGAAAGGGAATTCAGAGAAACTTCACCTTTTACGATAGCCACAAATAGTATAAAGTATCATGGCGGTAACTCTAACCAAGGAAGTGAAAGATCTATTTGACAAGAACTTTAAGGCATTGAAGAAAGAAATTGAAGAGGACACCAGAAAATGGAAAGACCTCCCATGCTCTTGGATGGTTAGGATCAACAGCAAAAATGGCGATTCTACCAAAGGCAATCTACAGATTCAATGCAATCCCCACCAAAATCCGAACAAAATTCTTCACAGACCTTGAGAGAACAATAATCAACTTTATATGGAAAAACAAAAAATCCAGGATAGCCAAAAACAATCTTATACAATAAAGGAACTTCTGGAGGCATTACCATCCCTGACTTCAAACTCTATTACAGAGCTACAGTAATGAAAACAGCTTGGTACTGGCATAAAAACAGATAAGTCGACCAATGGAATCGAATAGAAGACCTGGATATTAACTCACAAACTTATGAACATTTGATTTTTGACAAAGGAGCAAAAAGTATACAAGCCAGCTCCCTCTGCAGGCTTGTCTTTGTTTCTCATGACCCTGCCTCCCCCAAGCCTTCCCTAGTGTTTTCAGGTGTCCTGCTCCTGTACTAAGGCCATCCACCCAAAGGGGTCAGACTCTGGCCTCCAGGCAGGTCTGAGGATTCCTGCAAGGGAGTGCGGGCTTCTTCAGATTGTGAAGCAAGGATTAGGTCCTCCTCTGGCACTGGGGAGATCCAACCAGATTCAGTCACAGCAATTATTGGTCTAGGACACCAAGCACCTCCCGGCTCCATCTGAAGGAAGAGATGGGTAGGTGCCAATGCAGGAGCTCCTGCAACAACATGAAAGGCAACATGACATCACCAGAATCCAGACATCCCAAAACAACAAGAATTGAACACCCTATCCCAGAAGATATAGAAGAAACTGACCTTAAACAGTCATTTATGAAAATATGAGGACCTTAAACAGGAGGTAAAAAACTGTCATAAAGAAATGGAGATGACAAACAAAAAAGTAGACGAAATAAATAAATCTCTCAAAGATAACCAAGAAAAACAAGAAAAACAAGAAAAAGCAATCAAACAGGTTAGGGAAACAGTACAAGACCTGATAAATGAAATGGAGGTAATGAAGAAAACACAATCTGAGGGAAGACTGGAAATGGAAACTCTGAGTAAACGAACAGAAACCTCAGAGACAAGTATTTCCAACCGAATACAAGAGATGGAAGAAAGAATCTCGGGCTCTGAAGATACTATAGAGGAAATAAATTCACAGATTAAAGAACTAAACAAATCTAACAAATTCTTAACACAAAACATTCAGGAAATCTGGGACACCATGAAAAGACCAAACCTAAGAATAATTGGGGTAGAAGAAGGAGAAGAATTACAACTCAAAGGCCCAGAAAACATATTCAACAAAATTATAGAAGAAAACTTCCCCAACCTAAAGAAGGATGTTCCTATGAAGGTACAAGAAGCCTACAGAACACCAAATAGACTGGATCAAAAGAAAGCATCCCCACGCCATATAATAATCAAAACACAAAACATACAGAATAAAGAACAGATATTAAGAGCTGCAAAGGAAAAAGGTCAAGTAACATACAAAGGGAAACCTATCAGAATTACACCTGATTTCTCAATGGAAACCATGAAAGCCAGAAGAGCTTGGATAGATGTGCTACAGACACTAAGGGAACATGGATGCAAGCCTAGACTACTATACCCAGCAAAGCTTGCATTCACCATTGATGGAGAAAACAAGATATTCCAGGACAAAAACAGATTTAAACAATACGTAGCCACAAATCCAGCCTTGCAGAAAGTAATAGAAGGAAAATCACAAACCAAGGAGTCCAACAATGCCCACAATAAATTAGCCATCTAGCGACCCTTCTCCAGCACAACTAGAAGAAGGGAAACACACAAACTCTGACTGGAGTTAACAACCACTGGTCATTAATATCACTTAATATCAATGGACTCAATTCACCTATAAAAAGGCACAGGCTAAGAGACTGGATACAAAAACAGGATCCAACATTCTGCTGTTTACAAGAAACACACCTCAACCACAAAGACAGACACTTACTCAGAGTAAAGGGTCGGAAAAAGGTTTATCAAGCAAATGGACCTAAGAAACAAGCGGGTGTGGCCATATTAATTTCTAACAAAGTTGACTTCAAACTAAAATCAATCAGAAGAGATGGAAAGGGACACTTTATACTCATAACAGGAAAAATCCTTCAGAATGAAGTCTCAATCCTGAATATCTATGCCCCTAATATAAAAGCTCCCACTTATGTAAAAGAAACACTTCTAGAATTCAAGGCAGCCATCAAACCACACACACTAATAGTTGGAGACTTCAACACTCCTCTCTCACCAATGGACAGGTCAATCAGACAGAAACCTAACAGAGAATTGAAAGACTTAATGGAGGTAATGAACCAAATGGACTTAACAGACATCTATAGAACACTCCAACCAAATAGGAAAGAATATACCTTCTTCTCTGCGGCTCATGGAACCTTTTCGAAAATTGACCATATACTTGGTAACAAAGCAAACTTCCACAGTTACAAAAAAATATTAGTAACCACCTGTGTCTTATCGGATCACCATGGATTAAAATTAGAAATCAACAACAATGCTACCCCCAGAAAGCCCACAAACTCATGGAAACTGAACAGTCAACTACTGAACCACCTGGGTCAAGGAAGAAATAAAGAAAGAAATTAAAGTCTTTCTTGAATTTAATGAAAACTAAGACACAACATACTCAAACCTATGGGACACAATGAAAGCAGTGCTAAGAGGAAAGTTCATAGCACTAAGTGCCCACTTAAAGAAAACGGAGAAAGCACTCATTGGTGACTTAACAGCACACCTGAAAGCTCTGGAAAAAAAAGAAGCAGACTCACCTACGAGAAGTAGAAGACTGGAAATAATCAAACTGAGGGCAGAAATCAACAAAATAGAAACACAGAAAACAATCCAAAGAATCAATGAAACAAAAAGCTGGTTCTTGGAGAAAATCAACAAGATTGACAAACCCTTAGCCAAACTAATCAAATGGCAGAGGGACAGCACACAAATTAATAAGATCAGAAATGAAAAGGGGGACATAACCAAAGACACAGAGGAAATTCAGAGAATCATTAGATCTTACTACAAAAGCCTGTATGCCACAAAATTGGAAAATGTAAAAGAAATGGACAGTTTTTTAGATAAATACCATATACCAAAGTTAAACCAGGACCAGGTAAATGTTCTAAATAGTCCTGTTAGTTGCGAAGAATTAGAAACTGTTATCAGAAACCTCCCTACCAAAAAGAGCCCAGGACCAGATGGTTTCAATGCGGAATTCTACCAGAACTTCCAAGAAGACCTAAAACCTATACTCCTTAAGGTATTTCATAATATAGAAACACAAGAGTCACTGCCAAATTCCTTCTATGAAGCTACAGTTACCCTGATACCTAAACCACACAAAGACTCAACCAAGAAAGAGAATTACAGGCCAATCTCACTCATGAACATTGATGCAAAAAGTCTCAATAAAATACTGGCAAACTGAATCCAAGAACACATTAGAAAAATTATCCACTACGATCAAGTAGGCTTCATCCCAGAGATGCAGGGCTTGTTCAACATACAAAAATCTATCAATGTAATCCATCATATAAATAAACTGAAGGAAAAAAACCATATGGTCATCTCATTAGATGCTGAAAAAACATTTGACAAAATTCAACACCTCTTTATGATAAAGGTGTTGGAGAGACTAGGGATACAAGGGTCATTCCTAAATATAATAAAAGCTATTTACAGCAAGCCGACAGCTAACATCAAATTAAACGGAGAGAAACTCAAGGCTATCCCACTAAATTCAGAAACACGACAAGGCTGTCCACTCTCTCCTTATCTCTTCAGTATAGTGCTTGAAGTTCTAGCAATAGCAATAAGACAACATAAGGGAATCAAGGGGATTCGATTTGGAAAGGAAGAAGTTAAACTTTCGTTATTTGCAGATGATATGATAGTGTACATAAGCGACCCCAAAAACTCCACCAAAGAACTCCTACAGCTGATAAACTCCTTCAGTAACGTGGCAGGCTACAAGATCAACTCCAAAAAATCAGTCGCCCTCTTATACACAAAGGATAAGGAAGCAGAGAGGGAAATCAGAGAAGTATCACCTTTCACAATAGCCACAAATAGCATAAGATATCTGGGAGTAACTCTAACCAAGGAAGTGAAGGATTTATTTGACAAGAACTTTAAGTCTTTGAAGAAAGAAATTGAAGAGGATACCAGAAAATGGAAGGATCTCCCCTGCTCGTGGATTGGGAGGATCAACCTAGTAAAAATGGCAATTCTACCAAAAGCAATCTATAGATTCAATGCAATCCCCATCAAGGTCCCATCAAAATTCTTCACAGATATTGAGAGGAAAATAATCAACTTTATATGGAAAAACAAGAAACCCAGGATAGCCAAAATAATCTTATACAATAAAGGTACTTCTGGAGGCATTACCATCCCTGACTTCCAACTCTATTACAGAGCTACAGTATTGAAAACAGCTTGGTATTGGCATAAAAACAGATAAGTTGACCAATGGAATCGTATAGAAGACCCGGATCTTAAACAACAAACCTACGAACACCTGATTTTTGATAAAGGAGCCAAAAGTACATAATGGAAGAAAGAGGGCATCTTCAACAAATGGTGCTGGCATAACTGGATGTCAACCTGTAGAAGAATGAAAGTAGACCCATATCTATCACCATGCACAAAACTCAAGTCCAAATGGATTAAAGACCTCAATATTAATCTGAACACACTGAGGTTGTTAGAGGAGAAAGTGGGAAGTACTCTACAACAAATGGGCACAGGAGACCATTTCCTACGCATAACCCCAGCTGCACAGACATTAAGGGCAACATTGAATAAATGGGACCTCCTGAAGCTGAGCAGCTTCTGTAAAGCAAAGGACATTGTCACTAAGACACAAAGGCAGCCTACTGACTGGGAAAAGATCTTCACCAACCCCACAACAGACAAAAGCCTGATCTCCAAAATATATAAGGAACTCAAGAGACTAGACTTTAAAATGCTAATTAACCCAATTAAAAAATGGGGCACTGAACTGAACAGAGAATTCTCAACAGAAGTTCGAATGGCTAAAAGGCACTTAAGGTCATGCTCAACCTCCTTAGCAATCAGGGAAATGCAAATCAAAACAACTTTGAGATACCATCTTACACCTGTCAGAATGGCTATAATCAAAAACACCAATGATGGCCTTTGCTGGAGGGGAAGTGAAGTAAGAGGAACACTCATCCATTGCTGGTGGGAATGCAAACTTGTGCTACTACTTGGAAATCAGTGCGGTGGTTTCTCAGGAAATTTGGGATCAACCTATCCCAGGATTCAGCAATACCACTCCTGGGAATATACCCAAGAGATGCCCTATCATACTACAAAAGCATTTGTTCAACTATGTTCATACCAGCATTATTTGTAATAGCCAGATATTGGAAATAACATCTGCCCCTCAATGGAATAATGGATAAAGATAGTGTGGAATATATACACATTAGAGTACTACTCAGTGGTAAAAAGAAATGACATCTTGAATTTTGCATGCAAATGGATGGAAATAGGAAACACTATCCTGAGTGAGGTATCTCAGACCCAAAAAGATGAATATGGTATGTACTCACTCATTAGTGGATTCCAGCCATAGATGAAGGACATTGAGTGTATAATTCATGATTCTAGAGAAGCTAAATAGGAATGTGAACCCCTTTCCCCCCAAAACATGTAGTTATCCTCCTGGATATTGGAAGGAGACAAGATTTCCAGGCAACAATGGAGAGCTTGAGGGTGGGGGTGGCACGGGGATAAGGGGAGATGGGGAGAGAGAAGTAAGAAGGGGAGGATGGGGAGAACTTGGGGGAATGGGACAGTTGGGATCGAGGAGGAGTAGATATGGGAGCAGGGAAGTATATATCTTAATTAAGGGAGCCATTTGAGGGTTGGCAAGAGACCAGACTCTAAAGGGGTTCCCAGGTGTTCAAGGAGATGTCCCCAGCTTGTTCCTTGAGCAGCAGAGAGGGCGCCTGAACTGGTCCTATACTATAGCCACTCTGAGGAATATCTTGCATACCACCATAGAACCTTCATCTGGCAATGGATGGAGATAGAGACAGAGTCCCACATTGGAGTACTGGACTGAGCTCCGAAGGTCCAAATTAGGAGCAGGAGAGAGAACATGAGCAAGGAAGTCAGGATTGCGAGGGGTATGCCTACCCCAGTGTGATGGTGGGGCCTATCTAATGGGAACTCACCAAGGCCAGCTGGACTGGGTCTGATGGAGCATGTGATCAAACTGAACTCTCTGAACGTGGCTTACATGGAGGGCTGACTGAGAAGCCAAGGACAGTGGCACTGGGTTTTGATTCTACTCCATGTACTGGCTTTGTGGGAACCTAGTCTGTTTGGATGCTCACCTTCCTAGACCTTGTTGGAGGGGGGAGGAACCTTGGACTTCCCACAGGGCAGGGAATCCTGACTGCTCTTTGGACTGAAGAGGGAGGGGAAGGAGGAGTTGGGGGAGGGGAAGGGAAATAGGAAGAGGGGAGGAGGTGAAAATTTGTAATAATAATAATAATAATAATAATAATAATAATAATACAAAAACACATAAACAAACAAAACTAAAACAAAAACCAAAATAAAACATGTTGGAGGATGAATCAAAATTCCAATAGGAAATAGGAAACGTATATTCTGGCAGACTTCTATAAATGGTCAAAGACCAAAGCTGAGAGCGCATATAAATGGCATTGTAATTGTGGGTTTGATAGACACAGGTGCAGAGGTGAGTATCATTACTCCAGAATCTTGGCATCCAAACTGCACTCTTCAAGAGGCAGATATTCAATTCTTAGGAATTGGAACCCTTTCTCAAGTGAAACAAAATATCCGATGGATTGAATGCATAGGGCCAGAAGTACAGACAGGAAGTCTGAGGCCATATGTGGCTAATATCTCAGTGAATTTATGGGGTCATGACCTGCAACAGCAATGGAATACCCAGATTAATATTCCTGCAGTTTCAGAAACCCATATTTCTGGGTAGGATATTATAAGGTATACACAAAGGTCATCAGCTATTCAGAGTATATGAGAACACGTAACAACTAGCAAATCTTTAGAGGTACCAATGGCCCTACCTTTAAAATGGTTAACTGAGAAACCAATATGTGTTAAACAGTGGCTGTTAACAGAAGATGAACTGCAGGCTTTAGAACAGCTGGTACAGGAAGAACTAGATGATCACCACATTGAAGAATCACCCAGACCTTGGAATTCTCCTGTATTTGTTATTAAAAAGAAATCTGGTAAATGGAGAATGGTAACAAATCTAAGAGCTGTCAACAAGGTAATTCAACCTTTGGGCCCTGTACAATCTGTAGAGAAGAGAGAAATATACTTTTAGGCCCTGTGTCTCAATAGCAATACCTTTTTGTCAGGATAAATTGTAACGCTTCATGAATAATTATGCTCCCAAAGGCTATAGTCTCCTGTATAAGGAGAAGAGAATTGTCTGAGTTGAGAATGATTCTTCAGCTAGTTTTGTGCAGCTCTTAAATCTTTTACATGGTAACAAAACCTAAAATTCTTAACATATGCAATAATTCCCAACATTTACAAGGTGTGTCAAACTTTCACAGCAGTTGCCAACAACAACAGGTCAATATCATAATTCTTAGCATTGTTGGTCAATACCAACTTTTCCAAAAATACCTTTAGGTCAGTACCATGATTTTTAGTATTATTGGTCAATACCAACTTTTCTTAACATTTTATATTCAGTTACAGATATCATCATTATTAGGTCAATACCACAACAATGAATCAACAATTAAACATCTCACAATTTTCTTAAGTCTACATTAATTAAAAGACAAGAAAAGCTTTTCTGATGGGTAAGAGTACAGTGATATTGCTGTTATCAAATATCAGTTCTAGTCTCTGAACAGCAGTTAAACCCTTTGTCTGCCCCCTTCTTAAATAAAGAGGGGTTTTAGTCATTTATTATTTTGAGTCTTTCTCTCCCTAATGGGAAAGCTTAGGTCTTAGTTCTCAGGTTCAATATTTTAATCAAAAGGAGTTCAGTGTCCCAGAAATTAAGAACACTCCAATGTTCAGTCTGTATCTTAGTTCTAAAGCAAACAGGTTTCAAACCACAGCAAGATGCAGGCATTGTAGTCAGGTCATCTCAGCAGGGCCTCTGGGTCTGTGTGTGTTCCACGTGTCTGGAAGCAGCTCAGCATCTGTTCCTCAGTACAGCATGGCACCCTGCAGGGTAGAGTGGTGGTAGCAAGTCCTGCGATGGTGGGCAGGGAAGACTGGACCTTGGACTCTTCTTCAATTCCTTTCTCCAACTCCTCTATGGGGGATATTTGCAGCTATGATGTCATCAGGTCTGCCACTCCTTTTCTGTACATGCAATCATCTCATCCAGCGTTATTTTCTTTCTGTGAAAAAAGTGCATAAACACATCCTCGACCCCAAATATATAGGTCGGGTCTTTTCATAATTCATTGCAAGGGTGTTTTTTTTTGTTTTTTTTTTTTACTTTGCATTAGCAAAGGTTACCTCGGTGTCATTATACCAGATCCGTCTGCAACTTTCATCCTCTTAAGTTGTTTTCAAGGAGCCATATCATGCTCCACAACTTCTTTTCATTATTAACCATATATGCAGTTCTTCCCTTGGAAGAGCCATTTGCAAAATTTAGCATAACATCCTTTAAGGGATATTTAGCTATAACATTAGCAAAATGCAGTTGTGCAAATTGCAGCAATGATCATCTGGGAAAAGTTATTACTCTGGCCTTTGAATTGGACAAATACAATTGTCCAAGAATAATTATCTTAAAATTATTAATTCATCTATTGCTTAGTATAAGAAACATTGATCACAGTCAATACTCTTTTAAACTGTCTCTTAGATTTCATCCTGCTCTTTTGTATTAGATAAGCTATTGCTTTAAATTAAAAGTTTAATATCTTAACTGGCAAAAATGAGAATATGTAGTTACAAAAAGGATTTTTTTATAAAATTGCTGTAGAATAAGTTTTGTACTTCATACACACACTTGCTATAGCTGAATCATAATTAATATGCTATACTTGTTAATTATTATATCAACAAGTTGATCTTTACTTTACCTGCTTGCATACCTGTCCGGCAGTTTCTATAAGATCTCTATTGGAAATTGACTCATTGCTCACTTTAAGAATTTTACTTGATAGCTCAATGTCTCCCATAAGAATATTACAACTAAGGCTTTAACCATTGAATATCTAATTAAAAGTTTGTAAATTATCCTCCTTTTTAAGTTGCAATTCTGCCTAGCTGATAGGAAAATGGATAAAGAACGCATATTTAACTAACAATCCTGGCCTAATTAGACATCAACATGTAGAAGAATGAAAACAGATCCATATTCATCTCTATGCACAAAACTGAAATCCAAATGAATAAAAAACCTCAACATAAAACCAACAGTACTGAACCTCATAGAAGAAAAATTAGAAGTACAATCTAACACAAAATCTAACACAGCCTCAGTGGCATACACATTGAGAGAAACAATTAATAAATGATATCTCCTAAACAGAGAAGCTTCTGTATAGCAAAGGACATAGTCAACAAGACATAATAGCCTATAGAATGGGAAAATATCTTTACTAACCATTAATCCATTTTAAAAACATACAAAGAACTCAGGAAATTAGTCATCAAAAGAACAAATAATCTAATAAGAATATATGTTACTTGGGGCTGGAGAGATGGCTCAGAGGTTAAGAACATTGCCTCCTCTTCTAAAGGTCCTGAGTTCAATTCCCAACAACCACATGGTGGCTCATAACCATCTGTAATGGGGTCTGGTGCCCTCATCTGGCCTGCAGGCATACACACAGACAGAATATTGTATACATAATAAATAAATAAATATTAAAAAGAATATATGTTACAGACCTAAACTGAAAACTCTCAATGCATGAACTTAAAATGACTGAAAGACATTCAAAAATTGCTCAAATATAACATCCTTAACCATTACAAAAATGTTAATCAGAACAACTCTGAGATTCCATCTTATCCCTGTAAAAATGACCAAAATTAAAAATACTGCTCACAACTTATGCTTAAGAGAATGTGGGGTAAAAAAGAAAACTTCTCCTCTGTTGGTGGAAGAGCAAACTGGCACAGCCACTTTGGATCCTAGTATGGCAAAATCTTAGGAAATTAGGCAACAAAACTACTTTAAAACTCAGCAATACCTCTTTTGGGCCTATATACAAATGGTGCTCAACCATACCAAAAGGACACGTGCTCAACTATGTTCACAGCAGAATTACTTTATCATACACAGAATCTGAAAACAACCCAAATCTATCTCTTCTACACATATGATAAATGAGATAGCCGCAAATACCATAAAATATCTTTGAGTGATTCTAATCCCACACATTGAAAAACCTGTATAATAAGAAGTTTAAATCTTTGAAGAAAGAAATTTAAGCCATCAGAAAATGGAAAGATCTCCTATTCTCTTGTGAAGATAGCACCAACATAGCAAAATTGACAGTCTTACTGAAAGCAATCTACAGATTTAATGCCCATTAAACTTATATCAAAATTCTTCACAGACTTCGAAAAAAACAATCCTCAACTTTATGAGAAAAGACAAAAACCCAGGACAGCCTAAACAATCTTAAAATCCTGTACAATCAAGAAACTTCAGAATGCATCACAATCTCTGACTTTAAACTTCACTACAGAGCCACAGTACTGAAATCAATCCACCTTGGATATGAATTCACCTGCCTACAAACAGCAGACTTCTGACAAAGATGCAAAATTGTGAAATGGAAAAGTATATTTAACCTCCTTATTTATTTTTAATTGTCTGAAGCTGCAGTTCTCAGAGGCTACGTTATTTCATCCAACCTTGTCTTTTCTTTTTTCGGTTGAAGCTGCGCCGCATGGCAGGGGTAGGATACAGGCTCTCTCCTTCTGTTAGACCGCCTTCCCGAGCTCTGGTGAGCAGATTTTTAACTATCTTTTTTATTTTAATTTGTAAATCATAAAATTAGGAGAATTCATGAATCCTCTCCTCTGTTCTATAGACTGGGTGAGGTTAAATTTGCTCTCTAAACTTACTCTTGCTCCTGCTTGCCTTTTATCCGCAGGTGGGTTAGATTAGCTGGCTACTGTGCGCACATGATGCCTTAATCTCAGCGGTAATTTGGTGATTCTTGGGCCAAAAGTCATTTTTCCTTCACCTTTCCTACTCATTTAGCAGGCAATACAAGTTGCAATTCTGCGTCTATCACGCTTATAGATTCTCAGTAACTCTGCTATTGTTTCTGCTCCACTCTAACTTAAGTTACCAACATATATAATTGAATACTTTTTCCTTATCCCATATATATAACTTATTTACAAATTTTTACTCCCAATTTAAATTTTGTCCGCTTTTCTACATTTCTTTAAATTCTGATCTCTATTTCTGAGCACTCAATACTCATATATCCATCGACTTTTTTCTCGCGGGTTCTTCACGTCTGGTCACTTCTTCCTTGCCTTTTGGGGTGTGCAGATCAGCCTCACGTTCTCCTCCGTCCTTTCTCCATTTTCTCTCAGGGTTCAGCAATCAGCATTCACGGTCTCTCCCATCTTGTCCTTTCTCCAGCTTTTCTCAGAGTTCAGTAGTAGGCACCACGTTGCCTTTCCTCTCGGGGCTCAGTGATCAGCACCACGTTGCTGTCGCCATTATGTCAGGGCCCGGTTCTAGCCTGGACCATAAATTATTTCTCGAGACCAGACCCCAACATAAACTCTTTCTCTTGACTGGCGTGGAGGAGATGGAAATAAAGACACAACTCACATGGGTTAATTGGGAGGGAGATTCTCAGTGGTCCCTCATGAAGTCCTGAGTTCACATCCTGAAGAATTCCTCTCTTTTATTCCCCAAACAGCTTTTTTTTTATACCAACACATAAACTGAGCGGGAAAATACACCAGACCTGTCTCATAGGTAACCAGGTTAATGTCATTTTGTCACATCTGCATCTACCTGTCTGCTGTTTATGCTAGCTGTCACGTAGGCTTGAATCAGCATCTCTGTCAGGCATCCTCCAAATTACAAAGAAAGGAGCAACAACATCCTGACCTTTTCTTAGGGTAGTGACAGCATGTCTGCAGGGCTACGTGACCACCTCAGGTGGGGCCTCTGGTATCAGAGCCTGGCTGCCACACCATATACAAATATGGGCCTACAGATAGTTTAAATGAGATGTCCACTCGGAGTCTTGGACATTTTAACACTTAGTTCTGGTTGACATTGTTGTATGGAGAGATTTAAGAGATGTGGTCTTTATGAAGGAATGTCACTTGAAGAAGGCTTTTGTTTTTAAAGACATACTATTTCCACTTCTCTCTGATCTATGTTTGCAAATAATTCTTATACAACTTTCCCTCATAGATGTGAGTTTCTTTTAATAAATCACAAGCCTTTGTTTGAAATGTTTCTATCACTATGTGTGTTACTGAAATTATAGTCATTTCATTTGTTCATGGAGGTAGGAAGAAGAAGGCTTAATTTTGTAAAACTTGACTTCTAATCAGCAAAGTAACTGTGGTTTATCTCATGACTGTATCTAATGAAATCAGTAGTTAAGGAACAAACTAATCAACTATTTCTGAAAGAATGGCCTCAAAAGGACCCACCTGAGGTTACCCTCGGCACACCATGTAGAGCTATTTCTTGGTTTGCATCCTTGGATCAAGCTGTTTTAGACTGTTCCTTGCTATTGCAATGTTGACATCATGAATTTGCAATACCTTCTCTGATTTATGTGTGTAGTTCACATCAGAAACTAAATAAAATTGAGTTGAAGATATGTTAGGAATGAAATGATTTTAATGAATTTCAAGAAATTTGTCTGACAATCTTTTTTTTCCTATTCATTATATTTAAAGCAAATCGATATTTTTTTCTTTTTTTATTTAAAAAATTTCCATCTCCTCCCCTCTTCCTCTCCCTTCCCTCCCCTCCCCTTCCCCCCATACCCTCCCTCCCTCCCTTTTCAGGCCAAGGAGCCATCTGGGTTCCCTACTCTATGTTAAGACCAAGGTCCTCCCAACTCCCCCCAGGTCCAGGAAGGTGATCAACCAAGCTGAGATGGCTCCCACAGAGCCTGCCCATGCAGAAGAGTCAAAGATCAGCGCCTTTGTCCTTGGCTTTTCTGTCAGCCTCCACCGTCGGCCACATTCAGAGAGTCTGGTTTGGTCTCATGTTCCATCAGTCCCAATCCAACTGGAGTTGGTGATCTCCCGTTAGTTCTGTCCCACCGTCTCCATGGGTGAACGCACCCCTCACCTAGATGCCCCTCAGTGGAAGAATGGATGAAGAAACTGTGGAATATATACATGCTAGAATACTACTCAGTGGTAAAAAACAATGACATCTTGAATTTTGCATGCAAATGGATGAAAATAGAAAACACTATTCTGAGTGAGGTAACCCAGACCCAAAAAGATGAACATGGGTTGTCTGACAATCTTACAAAGGTAGAAAATCAACGGAGATTTTAATCTATACCTTGTCATGAATGAACATGTAATAAAAATATTTTCTCTTTTGATATGTTAGCACAATAACAAACTGTTCTTATTTAACACTAGTCTTCTAATCAGCTAATTATTAACTCTATAAAGGATTCACTGAATTCAGATTGTGTCAATTTAAGTTTACTAACGTGGAAGCACCTTCAAATAGACAACAGAGTAGTATGAAGGAAAGGAAGAGAAAGGGAAAGACATTGCTTCAAGTCTACAGATTCAATTAAAGCAAAGAAAGAAATGACTTAAAAATATCACATTGCAGCACAGGAACATATGTAGCTAGTATTTGTCAACTAGAAATAACATTTTACATGTCTCCAAAAGTCACTGATACAACTGTTACCTACTCCAAGGAGTGATCCCAATGAAGCATGACTCCTATAAATGTTTGAGTAAAAGACACTGTTTACAGAAAGGGAAGCAAGCAGGATAGCAAAGCAAGCAGAAGAGTAATTCACAATCGCAAAGCATGGCGACAATCTGGGCAAGGTTATTTGAAAATATGCTGGAGGGGATAGAAAATAATGTAGACTTTTAAGATAACTTACAGTAACTTACACTTACCACAGGTTAGTTCTGGTTGTGGGGCCACATAACCTGATAAGACTTCACCCCACTGTATTTGTTTTCAAGGTAAAATTTAGGAGCTTTCCTAGCAAATTTCCCCCAGAATCTTGTACTGGGAGAAGGAAGGTGCACAAGAAAGAAAGGGAACTGATCTGTTGGAACAGGCTTTACAACTTGTCAGACCATCTCATGGGATGTGAACAAAGACCCTATGATGATGGGCAGGGTCTTGCCTTGCCTGGGACTGCTTAAATAGCCATATCCATGGCCCATCATTTAAACTTTTATTTCACATCAGGACTCAAGAACTGGATGGGGATAGTGAATCTCTGTCTCTGTTTCCAGTGTGGTTACAATGAACACATCTACTTTCATTACCATTTACTATGAAAAACAGAAAAACCATCCCTAGAAAATGAACTAGGAGAAACATTGTTTCCACTATTCTGACACATCTACATTTATAAGATTTCCAAGTTCCTAAGGCAGACTTCTTTAGACATAGGTAGTAAGACCACATGAGTTTCAGGGACTAGGTGTTGGGTCTAAGTGGCCCCCGAAGCAGTACTGAGAAGGCATGGTAGCTAGGTAAGAGCAGCCTTCCTTGCTGTAAACACAGTTGGATTTTTTCAGCTGAGTGGAGTCAATCCTTATCCAAAACAGTCATCCCTGCCATCTTTTTAATAAAATAATAAAATTAAACTGGATTGGTGAAATAAGAATACACATTGTTATCCAATTTTGCCTTTAAGTTGGTGTTAGATTGTCACATTAGGTGCTGTATAAAAAATAAACACAATTAAAGTTAAAAAAAGACCATTCACCATGACCAAGTAGGCTTCATCCCAGATAAACAGGGATGATTCAATCTACAAAAATCTGTCAGTGTAACAGAAGGAAAAAAAATCACACAATTCTCTCATTAGATACTGAAAAGGCCTTTGACACAATCCAACACCCCCTCATGATAAAAACTTTGGAGAAATCAGAAATACAAGGAACATACCTCAACATAATGAAAGCATATACTGAAAGCCCATTGCCAATATCAAATTATATGAAGAGAAACTCAAAACACTTCAACTAAAATCAGGAACAGAACAAGGTCATCCTATTTTCCATACATATTCAATATATGTACTTAAAGTTCTAGCTAGAACAGTAAGACAACTAAAAGAAATCAAAGGGATAAAAATTGGAAATGAAGAAGTCAAAGTACCACTATCTGCAGATTATGTGATAGTATTCATCAGCAATCCCAAAAAGTCTACCAAGGAACTCCGGCAGCAGATAAACCCCATCAGTAGGGGGGTTGAATACAAGATTAATTCAAAGAAATAAAAGTAGCTTTCCTATATACAAATGATAAAGGGGTTGATAATGAAATCAGAGAATCAAAACCCTTTTCAATAGCCTCAAATAATAAAAATATCTTTGTCTAACTCTAACCAAGTAAGTGAAAGATCTGCATGACAAAAACTTGAAGATTTTGAAGAAAGAAATTGAAGAAGATATCAGAAGATGGGAAGATCTCCCATGTTTGTGGATTGGTAGGATTAACACAGGAAATCTCAAATGGCCTAAAGACATTTAAGGAATTGTTCAACATCGTTAATCATCAGGGAAATGCAAATCAAAATGACTCTGAGCTACCATCTTACACCAGAATGGTTAGAATGGCTAAGATCAAAAACACATCACACTTCTCTCACTTGGGCTGGTTCCACTCCCTGTTAGCATCTTTCCGTTAAGATTATTTTCTAACAGAGCCTCTTGGCCAGCGCAAATGAATCCAATCACACCAGATTAAACCAAATTAAATGCCCAAATTTAATAGACGGTGGACTCCTGGGTGGCTGGGAGCATGGCAAGTGGAAGACAGAGGTAGCACACATGCAAACCCCAAACCACAAAACTCTATTCAGGATATTATAAATATATTATAAATAAAAAAGTGGAGTGTAGTTTTGCACACTTGGAATCCCAGAGCTGGAAAGGCAGAGACAGGAGAATGCCTGGGATATCATCTTGTCTTACTTGGCAATACCCAGGTCACTGAGAGACACTATCAAAGCCAAGATGAAAGGCTTTTGAAGAAAAATAGCCAATGCTGTCTCCAGGCCTTCATGTACACATGCACACACATCCTTCTGTGCACACACATGCAAACATATACACATACACAAAAAACACACTGTACATTATGTATGAATAAACAATTTTTGTTTTACCACTAATATGTCAGTAAGTATTGATGAAGTACAAATACACAGACACATGGAATTTTCATATAAAGCTCATTAAGTAACTGTGGTAAAAAGGGAAAATTTAAATTCGCAAAATTTTAATGTATCCAGAGAAAGCATACTTAGGAAAGAGAATTAAAGCCACAAGAGGACATTTAAACTACTTTTGATGACTGAGAATAGATTAAATTTCCTTCAAAAGAAAAAACATAAAAAGTCAGAATCAGCAAGGAGCTTTTTTTGAATAACCTCAGCATCAGGAAAGATTTATGATATAAAGTAAAGAGGAAAGAGTAAGAGAATTCCTGTGGAAATTTCAACTTATGGTGTACAGTGAATTTAAAGGAATCAACAGCACTTGGCAGCAGAAATGTCACAAGAATGTGCATGTGTAATAATACAAATTTTATTTAAGATATGAAAAACTTGATTTGCTCATTGAAAGGGTTTAAGAAAAATATGGGTTTGGAAAAATTAGTTGTACCTGCACCTGAGTGATGCCTTTAAACCATCTATATGACCAGTTCTAAGGAGGTAGGGACAATTGTTTCTTCTGATCTTGTGGGGACCAGCAATTCACACATACATACAAGTTGACATAATAATCATTAATAGAAAAAACAATATATAAATCATTTTATTAAAAAATATGAGAAAAATTATCCTTTTAAAAATCTGGTAGCACACAGACTACATGTTTTTCAGAATATTGATTATTCTGTTATTAGAATTGATTTGTTTCAAAGGAGTAATTGTGGGATAGACAGTCATCACAAACTTCTGAACATTCAGGATGCCTGGGTCATACATCCATAACAGGACTGCAGTGAAAGAGATGATGAAATACACCCAGTACATGACCACAAAGAAAGCCACCAGCAGCAAGATGGTCTGGGTGGCCCTTTTCTTAGGAGATGCTCTCATGTGGCTGAGGCTGTGAAGATGCTTGTGTTGCCTCTGATGTCTGAACAAGATAAGCACCATGTATGCACTTGTGGCCAGCATAACTCCTACAAGATATATATCCATAGAGGTTGTCAGTGTTAAAATCAGTGATGATGTAGTTCATGGGGAAGAGCAAGTAGAATTTAATGACCTTTATCTGGTTGGTCACATTTACATTGGTAAAAACACCAGCATAAGAGATTCAGTTGCTACTGAATGACAAGTTGAAAGACCAAATAAATAAGAAAATGTAAACCATGTATTTTTGTTTATACTTAAATTTTTCCAACAAAGATGTACTGGACTGATAGTGACAGCCTGGAACACATGCAGGAGGCAGGTGATGCTAATGGAGAGGGCTCTCGTCACCCTGCTTATGTAATAAGTTGTCTGACATTTGAAGTTATTCTCAATATTCAGTGACTCTAATATGTCCCAAATCCAAATATCCACTCCAGTGAGGAGCAGCAGTGTGTGAATGAAGGTCAGTTGACAGGAAATCATGTCCGTGGGCTTAGGTCTGTGACTTAGGTTAATGAAAGTGTACAAAAAATGGAGAAACATATTGGCTAGGACTCCAAGTTCAGTTTGGAAATTAAAGAGCAATCTCTAATGAGGACATAAGTGGAAAGTATATTCACCTTAAAAACATAAAACGAGAAAATGAAATTTATGCCCTGGCAATGCTGAAGCATGCATGGATAGCTCATATATGTTGGTTATGTTGACCTTGTCAGTACTAAGTTTCAAGGTCTAAGTTATGAGGACGACTGATCAGGTCTCTTCCTCAAAGGGGCACCAGATCCCATTACAAATGGTTGTGGAATCTTTTATTTCCTATATCTGAAGAAAATAATAGTGTATTCATCAAACTTGTGACTCACTTGTCAGTGTGTCTATCATCTTTCCATTTTACCTACTTATTCTTTAATAACCCATTTCTTTAATTTTTCAAGTTTCACATTAGACATGGCCTATGTTTCAATATACACTCAATAAACATCCTGGATATACAGCATATTGTTTATAATAATTCCATTCTTAGCCACATCCTATATAGGATGCCTGTATTGCACCTAGACTTCATACCTTAGAAGTTCAATCCTACTGATTTGACTTACATTGCTTTGTTTTATAGTTAACCCTGAAAATAGTAGAGATGAGCATAGAATATTAATAATATTTTCACAAATGACTAAAATTATGTTGATCTAGGGAAAAATCACAAAAGAAATACAAAAGAGTGAGGTGAGTCAGTCTCATATTCCATAATTTTAATAAGCTACATTTTAAAACTATCCATGTTTTCATTCATAATTCTAATTCACAGTTGACTATTCATGATAATCCCACTATTGTAATCAATATATCTATTGATTGGTATATCTATCTCAATTTATCTATTTTTATTTTCCTTTTTCAATGAACTCACCCACCACCCCATAATCTGGAATTACAGACAATGATACAGTTGGAGGTCATTAATGCGCTTTCCACACCATATTAATTTTATAACCATTATTGTTATAAATGCTCCTAGATGTCTCCCAGTTTACTTCCCATCCCATTTAAAACTTGTGTGAACTCTACTTATGGTTTAAAGAACGAACACTCAGCTATCAAGACAAATGTTATTTTTTCATTTTCACAGTGGATCAGTAGGGTGGGTAAATCATTAATAGTATGATTCCTTTGGGGTTTTTCATTCATCCCTTGGCTATTTTACCTACCTATGTCCATCATCTGTATTTATATCCTCCTCTTTGACTGAGAAGCCCCAATTTCCCCTATCAGATTAATCGTATCCTGCTACTCCCCTGTACCTTTCTCCCACCTCCTTCTGTATGTACTTCCCTACTCCCTGCTAAGGAGCCCACCCTTTCCCATTTCCCTGATGAAATCACTTGTATGCTGTTATTCTTCTCTCCATTGCTACCCCCAATCAACCCCTTCTTGGCCATGGCCCCATTTTGCTTTCCTAATATCTGTAGTTTATACAGGCTAAACACTCAGGAGCTTCCAACAAGAGAGAACGTGTCACACTGAAAAAAAAAAAAAGCAAACAAAAACACTATTTTCAAAACATTGTGACAAACATGAACTTTTCAAAGATGACCAGATAGTGATCCTGTTTTAGAATCTCTGTTTTAACCTGATTTTTGACAAAGAAGCAAAAATATCAAATGGAAAAAAGAAAGTATATTTAACAAATGGCGCTGGCATAAGTGGATATCAACATGTAGAAGAATGAAAACAGACCCATATCTATCACCATGCACAAAACTCAAGTCCAAATGGATCAAAGACCTCCAAATAAAGCTAGCCACATTGAACCTTATAGAAGAGAAAGTGGGACGTACACTTGAGTGCATTGGCACAGGAGACCACTTCCTAAATATAATGCCAGCAGCACAGACACTGAGAGAAACAATTAATAAATGGGACATCCTGAAACTTAAAAGCTTCTGTAAAACAAAGGGCATGGTCAACATGACAAAACACCAGCCTACAGAATGGGAAAAGATATTTACTAACCTCACATCATATAGAGGTCTGATCTCCAAAATATACAAAGAACAAGAACTCGAGAAATTGGTCATCAAAAGAACAAATAATCCAATAAAAATGGAGTACAGACCTAAACAGAGAACTCTCAACAGAGGAATCTAAAATGGCTGAAAGACACTTAAGGAAATGTTCAACATCCTTAGTCATCAGAGAAATGCAAATCAAAACAACTCTGAGATTTCATTTTACACTTGTAAGAATGGACAAGGTCAAAAACACTGATGACAACTTATGCTGGAGATGTTGTGGGGTAAAGGGAACACTTCTACATTGCCGGTGGGAATGTAATCTGGTACAGCCCTTTGGGATGTCAGTGTGGCGATTTCTCAGAAAATTGGGAAACATCCTTCCTTAAGACCCAGTAATATCACATTTGGGTATATATCCAAAAGATGTTCAATCCTGCCACAAGGACATGTGCTCAACTAGGTTCATAGCAGCATTTTGTCATAGCCAGAACCTGGAAACATCCAAATGCCCCTTGACCGAATAACGGATAAGGAAAACGTGGTACATTTACACAATGGAGTACCACACAGCTGCAAAAAAACCGACATCTTGAATTTTGCAGGAAAATGGATGGATTTAGAAAATATTATTTTGTGTGAGGTAACCCAGACACAGAACTCACATGTGCTCACTCATAGGTGGTTTTTAAACATAAAGCAAAGAAAACCAGCCTACAAACCACAATCCCAGAGAACTTAGACAATAATGAGGACACTAAGAGAGACTTTCATAGATCTAATTTACATGGGAAGTAGAAAAAGACAAGATCTCCTGAGTAAATTGGGAGCATGGGATGTTTGGGGAAGGGCTGAAGAGGGGAGGCGAGGAAAAGGGAGGGGAGTAGAGAAAAATGTAGAGCTCAATAAAAAACAATAAAAAAGAAAAAAGGCACAAAAGAAGTAAAAAAAAATAGAATCTCCATTTTAAAAGAGATTCCTTTCCATACAGAGGAAATCAAGGGCCCCTGTGTCATCACATGTAACCAATACACAGTTTTTATAAGTTCCATAAATAGTCTTAGTTTTGGTGCTTTTGTTAGTTATTTAGTCTGGTTACCAATATTGTTACTTTATCAAATTGGTATAATTCACTACTTTAAAATCAACTCTGTGATAGAGAAATAGAAAACCACTACACTAAGATTTTTGTGAGAAAGAGTGGCCAATTCTATTTTCAACTTCACTTGTGTATTCCACATATAGGTGCGTGAGCGTAAATATACAATAAATGCAGAAGTTAGTATATGAGACCACCCTATGACATCCCTATGAATATCCAATATAAATCATATTTTTACATAAATACATTATGTTTTCTGTTTAAAAGCTTGATCTAGTAAGGAATAGATTCAATCCAGTTACCAGAGCCAAACATATAATTTCCCACCCACATACATTTGCAGTAGCTGGACAGTGGTGTTCTGTTTTTGTTTTGTTTTGTTTTTAAAGTTCTAGGATATAAGTTGGAGAGATGGCACAGAGGTTCAGAGCATGTTTTCTCTTGCAAATGACCTGGGATACATTCCCAGAAATGACATGGTGGCTCATAACTATCTGTAACTCTAGTTATAGGAATCTATTGCCTTCTCTGAAATTGCAAGCAAGTGGTACACAGATATACATGCAGGTAAAACACACATATGTAAAATAAAATAAGTAAATCTTAAAGGGAGAAAGAAAGAAGAAAGAAAGATGAAAAATATGCTATCTGATTTAATACAGATAATAATTTATTCAAGCCTTGGTCTCTCAACTGGAAGAACTGTAGTACATTCCAAATTTAAAGTTACAAATGGGCAAACTATATATGCATAAGCATGTTTATTAATTCTACATCTATAATTTATTAATATGGCAATGTATTATAAATTAAATAAAAAGATGATAATAGAAGTTAAAAATGGTAATAGAAAAAGTTTTTTCTTATCTCAAAACTATGGACTTCAACCTCTACTTCATAACCATTGCTTAGTAAATATTTATCACCTATAGAAAAATGACAGTTCCTCTCATTCCTTATGTGGTGTCTTTCCCTGGTGTGCACTGGAGGTGAGACTGGACTAGAAAAACCATAACTATCATAGCTACAAACTGAGTTGTCAACATATCGATGAAGTGAGAAAAGTCATTTGTTTTATTTGAAAAAATTGCAGCACTTGGGTTTTTACATCTGTTTAAGTTGTAGTACTTAGGTGTAAGGACTAAACCCAAAGTGTATTAATAAACATTCGCAATAGTACAGATGCCAACACTATTAGAGGGCTTCAGACAAAAAGACTGGGCAGGCAGCAGGCAGCTGTCTGAAGAAACGTTCAGTGAAAGAAAGAGAGAGCTGTTTCCCGCATAGCTCTACAATCTTCTGAGAAAAATAACTTTCCCCTTCAATATTGCAGTATTTGAGTTTAGAACAGTCTTGTTTTATGAATTTACAGTAGTCTTTGTACTCTTCTTTGAGGAGATAATATAATGAGCAAATAAACATATTAGATGAAAAGTATCATTTTCATTTTAAGTTTTAAAATATTTAGTGAGTAATGACCTAAAAGCAGTGTGACTGCTCAGAGAGAACAAGGAGTGATTATGTGACTTTCAGGAGACAAGATACATGGTGTTGGCTGATGTACTGTCCACTGTCAGGAACATTAACAAGTCTTCAGGAATCTTGGGAAGATGAAGGCCTTAGCCACTCAAATTAATTACATGCGGACATTTTTATGAAATAAATATGCCAGGAGGAATAAATAGTTATTACTAATTTAAGGTATTAATTCATAGCCTTGACTAGTACTCTTTAACAATTTTAAAGTATCAGTTACTCTGTAGAAATTGAATTTAGATCACCTGCCACTGGAAGCACACAGACGCTCACTAGGACTTTGCAGTCTCACACTTTCGAGCCCGTTCCCCTGCGATGAAGCAGCAGGAGTAATGTCACTGCAGAGCCTGTGGGGAAGCAGTCAGACACAGAGCTCGATCACATGACACATGGTGTAAGTCTGGAAAAGACATGAAAATGTTCACTGGAAGTGTGTGTGTGTGTCTGTGTGTGTGCGTGTGTGTGTCTGTGTGTGTGTCTGTCTGTGTGTGTGTGTGTCTGTATGTCTGTGTGTGTGTGTGTGTGTGCGTGTGTGTGTCTGTGTGTGTGTGTCTGTGTGTGTGTCTGTGTGTGTGTGTCTGTGTGTGTGTGTCTGTGTGTGTGTCTGTGTGTGTGCGTGTGTGTGTCTGTGTGTGTGTCTGTCTGTGTGTGTGTGTCTGTATGTCTGTGTGTGTGTGTGCGTGTGTGTGTCTGTGTGTGTGTGTGTCTGTGTGTGTGTGTCTGTGTGTGTGTGTGTGTCTGTGTGTGTGTGTCTGTGTGTGTGTGTGTGTCTGTGTGTGTGTGTCTGTGTGTGTGTGTGTGTCTGTATGTGTGTGTGTGTGTCTGCGTGTGTGTGTCTGTGTGTCTGTGTGTGTGTGTGCGTGTGTGTCTGTGTGATATGACTACCTGGACTAAGAACAGATCAAGAGCATACTGTGTGCTGCTGGGGCTGCTGTCATGGGCACATGAAACAGCACTTGGGTGAAAACTGAGAGTTCTATCAAGTATGTTTCTGAAATAAAATGAAATTTAAGCATCATGGTGGTGAGGAGGACCATGCTTCCTCATCAGAGCCCAGGGCAGTTCATTCTGGACCTGTGTGTGGCCTGGTTGTTGATGGACTGCATGAGACAAGAAGATCCACATGCATGCTCATGGTGATTTTCCACAGGCTCCAAGGAGAAAACCAGATCCATCTGCTGCCTTGTGGTGCCTGGCAGATGGTTGACTATTTTGGTGAGCAAATGTATGGTATGATATGAAAGCGATAGATGTAATGTTTCATGTGCTGTGGACAGAGACATACCTGAAGAAGTGAAAGTTGGGAGGAACAGGCTAATGTGGCTTGATTAACAACCAGGGCAAAGGTGAGGTCTGTGCCTGTTTTGCTGGAGGAACCATGTCTGGGCTCATGGCTCAGTGCATCCATGGTTTGTGTTGTCATCCGTGACTCCTGATTCCACCAAAGCCCTAGAGGATTGGGCTGTACAGAATTGATCTTGCCCCTCACTGACTGCAACACTATAGAGAACTGGTCCTCCCTCACACCTACTGAAGCACTGAGGAGAAAGAGTCTTAAAGCTCCCCTTGACAGCACAATAAAGATGACCTTATGTGCATGGGCATGAGAATGGGAGAGCAAGTCAAGCCTGTCATGTGGTGAAGGAAAGACACTTCCCCATTCCACTAGCCAACTACAGCAGTTGAGGGAGGACCAAAAAAACACCAATGATAGCTTATACTGGAGTGGATGTAGAGTAAGAGAAACACTCTTCATTGCTGGTGGGAGTGCAAACTTGTATAACCACTCTGGAAATCAGTATGGTGATTTCTCAGAAAATTAGGAATCAACCTACCTCAGGACCCACAATACCACCCTTGGGCATATACCCAAAAGATGCTCAATAATGCTACAAGGACATAAGTTCAACCCTTTTCATTTGTAATGATTTGTTTTGCATTTAAATATATGGTCTGTTTTAGAAAAGTTTCTTTATAATGCAGAGTAAAACTGTATTATTTCATATTTGGGTAGACTGTTCTGTAGGCATTTTTAAGTCCATTTGATATGTGAGGTCAATTAATTCTGATTATTTCTCTGTATACTTTTCTTTGCAAGACATCCTGTGTATTGGATATTGAATTCACCTACTCTTAATGGATAGGAGTTAATCTGTGTCTTTTAAAACAGAAATAATTTTACTTTTGTGTACATATGTTTAGTGCAGTAACATCTTCTTGGTTAACTGCTCCCTTGATCAGAATGCAGTTTCTTTCTTTATTTCTGTCAATCAGTTTTAGTTCTAAGTCTATTATTGTTTGGATGATGATGCCCCCTTTGTTCTGGTTACATTTGATTGGAGTACTTTTGTTTATCCTTTTACTCTAAGGTGGTGCCTATCTCTATAATTAAATCTTTTTCTTGTTGGTAAGAAATGGATTTTGTTTCTTAATCCATTCAGTAATTCTCTGTCTTTTGAGTGGAGAATTGAGGCTCTTTGTGCTTGAATTGCTATTGAAATGTGTGTGCTAGTTCTGGTCATCATGTTGTTGCTTTTTGTTGTGTTCTCAGTGGTTTTTGTAGTAGGAGGCTGCTTTTTTTGTGCCTAGCTGCTCAGCCCAGAAATAATCAAAGAGAAACCATATTATTTGCAGTACTGTTTGGCCAATAGCTTAAGCATATTTCTGACCAACTCTTATATCCTAGACTAACCCATATCCATAAATCTGTGTATCACCATGTGGCTGTGACTGTGGCTTTATCGAGTAAAGTTCTGTCCCTAGCATCTGTATCTGATGGGGCTACATGGCTTCTCCTGACTCTGCTTTCTTTCTCTCAGAATTCAGTTGAGCTTTCACTGCCTAGCTGAGTTCTGCTTTGGTATAGGCCAAAGCGGTTTATTTACTCATTCACAAATAAAAGCAACACATAGACAGAAGGACCTCCCACACCAGATCTTTATGGTTTAATAATTATGGCTCTTGTTCTTTTGAAAGTCTCTCTGTTTTGCTTAATCATCCATACCCCAAAATAAAACTTCCTGTATCACCTTAGGTTATGTTTGTTGAATATAAATTATTTTTATGCTGTAAATCTTTGTAAAATTGTTCCTTTTCCTTTGATCATGGAAGTAGTTTTGCTGGGTATATTATTTGAGATTGACTGTCATTTAGGACTTGGGTTATATTATTCCAGTTTCTACTGGCTTTGAAAGCTTTCCTTGAGAAATCAATTGTTCTTTGAAAGGTTTTCTTTACTCATGATTTGCAATTTTTCTTTTGCAACTTTCAATGCACCTTTATTGTTTTGTCTCCTTAGTGTTTTAAATATGAGAGATCATGAAAGTTTTCTCTTCTGGTCTTATCTTTAATGTGTTCTCTGTACTTCTTTTATATGTATGAGTGATACTTTCTTTAGTTTGAGACAGTTTCTTATAAGATATCCTTGAAGGTCTTGTGTTTGTCATTGACTTGGGATTCTTCTCAATCAGCTATGCAAAGAATATGAAGATTTGATTTCTCCATGGTATCCCACATAAACAACAATGTCTAGTTATACACTCTACCAACTGAGTTACATCCCCACCCCAAAGCTCACTATCTGCTGATTACATCACCTCATGTCTGTGCAGTCTGTAAGAAAGATTACTTCTCCCGTGTGTATTTACATATATTTTCTTAATTTTAGCAAAAGTGCTTTTAATTTCTTGATGAGGTCCTGAAACCACTGTCAAGTAATTATTGAGACTATTAGGGAATATTTTGGAAGCAGGAAGAATTCTTTGAGGAATTGAAATATTTTCCTACTTCTTTTGAATGTGATGCTATTTTTACTTTAGTTTTGTCCAGAAGGACCGGGATGAACCAATCTACATGGACAGATATGGCTTGGGGAGAATAACTCACACTTGGGAAACCCAGAGCTCAGCTGCTCCTTCTCTTCTGTTGTCCTATAATGAGGGAAGTTCACTCTTCCAGTTAATGGTACCACTTTCTAACAACCCCAAACTCAGAACTTCCCCTTTTCAGGTGATATGATAATTATGGGTCTAGAGAGAGATGAACTGATGACATTTCTTCCTTATAACTACTTCATGGGACCTCATTACCTATAGATGTTTTTCAAAACCCAGCCAGGTGAGCGTTTCTTTTTCTCTTCATTAATACTGAGAGCTGTAAGTGGTATTATGAAGTAGAGTTTTCTGTAATTAAGTGATTAGAGAATTCTCTGTTTAGAATTAATTGTTGAGCCTTAGTGTATCAATAGCAAACACAACAGATGCCTGCAGACATAAAATATCAGAGTAATGGTTTGTAAAAGAGCATAGATTTCACTTGCTATGACCTATGATTGTAATGTATGTGACAATAGAAGGCAGTCTTTTAGAAAGAGGACGGGGCCTAGCAGAAGTACGGATAGAGCGACAGGGAAGGCTAATAGGGTGAAGCTGCTCAATATATTATATATCGAACTAAACAATAATGAAATCTATCTCACTTTCGAATAAATGTGCATTCATATCTCTGTAAAAAGTGACCTCCAATGGAGAATTTTAATGAACATATCTGGCTATGGATTCCCCTGAGTGTGTACTCTTATAATTCTGTAAACATGGTTCCTCGTATTTAATGGCAGCTGTGTAAAATTTCCAACCCACTCACAAAACACCTGAAATGACTTAGAAGTTGAGACACAAAGAACACACACTCATTTGTTTGCATGAGTACATTTATAATATTAAGATATACTTAAATTATAGTTTTCTTCTTTTCTCAAACCTATGCATTGATTTATATAAAACTTCACCAGGATTATGCAACAAATATTAACTAATTTAGTGTTTATCAGTAATTTTCTGGCTGTTAAGTTTGCGTATACTCTGAATTCTTCAGAGAGTTTTACTATATGGCTTAGTAAAACATAAAATGGCCTTAACATTATATTAATAAGACTATTTTTTCATAGATTTATTTTATTGTAATAATTTCCTTTCTTGCCAAAACCAAAACATTTTTTAATGTTTTTATTGAGTTATACATTCCTCTCCACTCCTCTCCCTCCATCCCCCTCCCACTCTCTCACATGGCCCCCATGCTCCCAATCCACTCAGGAGATCCGGTTGCCTCACTTTCCTATGTAGATCCACGTATTTCTCTCCTAGTGCTCCCCCTCTCCCCGCCATCTAGGTTCTTCGGGCCTAGAAACTGCAGGCTGGTTTTTCTTCACTCTATGACTAAAAGCCATCTATGAGTGAATAGACATTATATTTTTTTCTTGGTCTGGGGCACACTACTCAATACATCTTGAAATTTGTGGGTAAATGGATGTAATAATTTCTAATGAAGTAGATTCTTTTTTGGTTATCTCAAGAGTATCTAGAATCCTATTTCACTTATTCATTAAATTCTTTCTTTCTTTTTTTAAAAAAAGAAAAGAAACATTTTAAATTCTTTTAATGTTATCTTTACAAAAATTTAAACTGAGTTATTTTCAGTAGGAGTTTGAGTGTTTTAATTAAAATGAATTAATTTTCAATATTTTCAGTTTTCTGAGTTGCACATTGTTACACTGCTACTGATCTAATATTGAGTAAGCTTTTCATTAGCAGTGAGAGATATTTATTTATTTTTAAAAAAGAAAACAAACTATCTTTTTAAATATGCATATCAATTCAAGTTCCCATTCTCTCCTTTCATCCCATTCTTCCCACATGGTTCTCCATTCCACCCTCTTCCACTCTTCTGAGAGGGCAAGACATATTGCTTTGTGGCAGGCCCAAGGTCCTCCCTGCTATATCTAGGCTGAGATGAGCAAGGTATCCATCTAAAGAGAATAGCTTCCCCAACAGCCTGTACAATCAGTAGGGATAAATCCTGGTGCCACTACCAGTGGCCCCTCAGTCTGTCCCAGTCATGCAATCACATTCAGAGGGACTAGTTTGGTCCTATGCTTGATTCTTCATAGTATGGCTGGTGTTGATGAGCTGCCATTAGCTCAAATACACTGTTTCATTGGATGTACCCATCATGGTCTTGACCTCATTGCTCATAGTCTCATTTCTTTCACTCTTCAACTGGACTTTGAGAGCTCAGTCCATTGCTCCAATATGGGTCTCTGCCTCTGTTTCCATCAGTTGCTGGATGTTTTATGTTCTATGGTGATATTTAAGGTATTCATAAATCTGACTACAGGGCAAGGCCAGTTCGGGCACCCTCTCCTCTATTGCTTAGGGTCTAAACTGGGATCATCCTTGTAGATTCCTGGGTATTTCTCTTGTGCCAGGTTTCTGATAACCCTATAATGCTTCCCTCAATCAAGATATCTCTCTTCTTGCTCTCATCTCTGATTTCTTCCATTCCTCCATCTCAACTATCCTGTTCTATCAAGTTTTTCTTGCCCCTCTTCCTTTCCCCATCTCATCTTTTTCCACCCTCCCTTCTGCCCAACCCCTATATTCCCAATTTTGTCAGGTGACCTTGTCTATTTCAACTTTCTAGGTGGATCTATATATGTTTTTCTTAGGGTCCACCTTGTTACTTAGCTTCTCTAGGATCCCAAAAGAAGTTCAATATCTTTTGTTTAAAGCTAGTATCTACTTATGAGTGAGTACATATCATATTCATCTTTTTGGGTCGATGTTACCTCACTCAGGATGGTGCTATCTGGCTCTATCCATTTGCATGCAAAATTTAAGATGTCACTTTTTTTTAACTGAGTAGTACCCTAATGTGTAAATGTGCCACATTTTCTTTATAAATTCTTCGATTGAGGAGCATCTAGTTTTCTTCCAGGTTCTGGCTATTACAAATAATGCTGCTATGAACATACCTGAACAAATGCTTTTGTAATATGATTAAGTATCTTTGGGGTATATGCCCAAGAGTGATATTGCTGGATCCTGAGGTAGGTTAATTCCCAATTATCTGATAAACTGCCATACTGAATTCCAAAGGGGTTGTACAAGTTTGAATTACCACCAGCAGTGGAAGAGTGTGTTCCCATTATTACTTATTCTCTCCAACATAAGGTATTATTGGTGTTTTTGATCCTAGCCATTCTGACAGGTGTAAGTTGGTATCTCAGAGTTGTTTTGATTTGCATTTCCCCAATTAAAAAGGATGCTGAATATTTCCCTTAAGTGTCTTTTAGTCAATTGAGATTCTCCTATTGAGAATTCTCTGTTTAGTTCTATACCCCATACTTTAAATGGATTATTTAGAATTTTGATTTCTAATTTCTTGAGTTTTTTATATATTTTGAAATTCAGTTGTAGTGAGGAGCTGTGGGCCTGCTTCCCGCTGCCCCTCTCCTGGCCGCCTGGATCCCGCACGGCTAGCTTAAAACCCGAAATAACAACACACAAATTGTATTCATTTAAACACTGCCTGGCCCATTAGTTTCAGCCTCTTACTCACATCTTGATTAACCCATAAATAATAATCTGTATAGCACCACGAAGTGGTGCCTTATCGGGAAGATTCTAGCGTACGTCCATCTTGAACCAGAGCTTCATCGCATCTGGCTCAGAGAGGAGAGGTATGGCATCTGTCTCACTTAGGAGAGGCGTGGCATCTGACTGAGCCATCTACCTCACTTCCTTCTTCCTGTTCTGTCTACTCCACCCACCTAAGGGCGGGCCTATTAAATGGGCCAAGGCAGTTTTTTTTTTATTAAAGAATGAAATCAACACAGAAAACTCTCCCACATCAATCAGTCCTCTGGCTGATGGGGACTTGGTTAAAATCTTTTTCCATTCAATAGCTTTCATTTTGTCTTATTGATTTGGTGATGGACAATGGTCTGTATTCTGGCAATTATATTTTAAATAAACACTGATTGGTCAGTAGCCAGGCAGAAAGTATAAGTGGGAAAACCAGACAGGAAATAGAGGTGGGCCAATGAGAACAGGAGAATTCTGGGAAGAAGAAAATTCCTTCAGCAGTCCTGGCCCAGTCACAGAAGAAGCAAGAAGTGACTGCCTCTCTGAAAAAGGTACTGAGCCATGTGGCTAACACAGATAAGAATAATGGGCTTACATAAGTTATAAGAGTTAAGAAGAAGCCTGAGATACTAGGCCAATCAGTTTATAACTACTGTAAACCTCTGGGTGATTTCTTTGGGACTTAATGATTATGGGAACCGGGCAGGACAGAAAACCTCAGACTACAGAATGGTGCCCAACGTGGGGCAATTGCATCCACATAATTCTGAGAAAGCTTGGGAAGTTATTCTGGACTTAATATAATAGAGTTAAGAACAGCTTATCCATAGCAGTATTTTCTCAGGTGGGCTCTGTTTGCTAGAGGCAAATGTGTCTGATTTAAGAGAGTCTTCCTGACTCAGCTTTAGCTGTAAAACCTTGCAGCTCTTTTAAAAGCCCCTGCCATGATCACTTAAATGGTGTTGATGAAAAGCTGACCACATTCTTTTTGGTTTTCAGACATAGTAGAAAAAAAAACTACCATTTTAAAATGCCAGATTTCTGGTCCATCCTGCCAGTACAAACTCTGACTCTTTCAGGCAGGAGGTCCGGCTACAGAGTATTTGAGTGTGGTTTGTCAGTAGATTGATGCAGCTTGCTTGGTGCCAGGGACCTTGAAATACTGTAGAGTTGTGGCAATAAACACGGCTCCCACCGGTACCTCTGCCATGCGGCTGGAATCTCAGTAAGCTAAGGAATGGTCTGGATCCGGCTATCAAAGCCATGGTTTTAATCCTACCCAAATTAAAGACTCATGTGATCAGAAAAAGAGAGAGATACAGTAAAGTAAAATTTAATGATGAAGAAAACCTCTAAATGTTTTACATTGTGTTAAAAATATATGCAGGCTTGGGAAAAAAGAAAAAGTTTAAAGTCCTTAAAATAAAAAAAGAGAGTAGTTGGGTGTGGTGGCACACACCTTTAATTCCAGCACTTGGAAGACAGAAGCAGGCAGACCTCTGTGAGTTCAAGGTGTGGTGGCACATGCTTTTGATCCTAGCACGTGGGAGGCAGAGGCAGGCAGATCTCTGTGAGTTCAAGGACAGCCTGGTCTACAGAGGGAGTTCTAGGACAGCCAAAGAGACACAGAGAAACTTTGTCTCAAAAAGCCAAAAATTAAAAATAAAAGAAATAGAATTTAAAGTAAAGCCACGTAAAGATGGAAAACACACAGAGAATCTGGATACTATGTGCTATTATGTTCTCTTTGAATTGTTTAAATGCTAAGAAAGGAGCAAGCACTGCTAAAAGATATTTGTTTATAAATGCTGCTGAATTAATCCAAGATAGGTATTTTGAAAATAACTTGACTTCAAAACTGAAGTCAAAATATATGTTACTTTGGATAAGAGATTTTGATATTGTTTCCATAGAAAATGAGAACTATGGATTTATTCTGAGTTCAGAAAAATCAGGTTTGATCAAGGAAGACTACCTGAGAAATCTCCAGTAGGAACAGATGGCCCAGATGTCTAAGTTCTACATCCAGAACAGATTCAAGACTACTGCCTGAGATCATCAAGTCTCACAGGATACTCCAGTCAGGACTTGATCATAATTCTAAATTTTCTTTAGTTCTCCATAAAATTATCAGCATCCACAACCAGCAGAAAGTAGCCATGGAAAACTATACCCACATTACCCCAAATGGACCATGGATATTTTCCTTTGTTTAGAATGTTGGTTACAAGTTGTTATGGTTAATGGTCAGGAGAAAAGCTAAAGAATATTAGATTCAGAATTCTTGTTCTTTTTTTTTAAGAGAGGGAAGTAGTGTGGGACAATGGTCTGTATTCTGTCAATTATATTTTAAAGAAACACTGATTGGCCAGTAGCCAGGCAGGAAGTATAGGCGAAACAACCAGACAGGAAGTAGAGGTGGGACAATGAGAACAGGAGAATTCTGGAAAGAAGAAATTTCCTTCAGCATTCCTGGCCCAACCACAGAAGAAGCAAGATGTGACTGCCTCCCTGAAAAATGTACTAGACTACATTGATTGTGTTTTTTACTTTACAGAAGCTTCTCAGTTCCAGAAGGTTCCATTTATTTATTTATTATTGTTTCTCTCAATGTCTGCAAGACTGGGGTTATATTTAGGAAGTAGTCTCCTGTGTCCATGCATTGAGGGCTACTTTCCAGTTTCTCTTCTGTCTGGTTCAGTGTGGTCAGATGTATATTAAGGCCTTTAATACATTTGGACTTGGTTTTTGTGCATAGGGATAGATATGAATCTCTTTTCCTTCTACATGTTGACATCCTGTTATGCAAGCACAATTTTTTGAAGATGCTTTCTTTTTTTCCATTGTATAATTTTTATCTTATTTTTCAAAATATACAATTTCCTAGATAGATACCACAAACCAAAATTAAATCAAGACAAGGTGATCAATGTAAATAAATCTATAAACAGAAGAGGAATAGAAGCTGTCATAAACTTCCCAACCAAAAATAGCACAGGGCTAAATAGTTTTAGTGCAAAATTCTTAATAAAATTCCAAGAAGAGTGAATACCTATACTCCTCAAAAATTCCACATAAAAGAAACAGAAGGAACATTGCCAAACTCTTTATGAGGCTGCAGTTACCCTGATACCAAAACCATACAAATATCTAACCAAGAAAGAGAATTACAGACCAATCTCACTCATGAACATTGATGCACAAATACTAAATAAAATACTGGCAAGTTGAATCCAAGAACACATCAAAAATATCATCCATCATGATCAAGTTGGCTTCATCTGGGAGATGCACAGCTGGTTCAGCATATAAAAATCCATCAATGTAATGCACCATATAAATAAACTAAAAAAAAATCACACGATCATCTCTTTTGAAGCTGAAAAGGCCTGTTCATTGGTGTGTGAATTAATATCCACATCTTTGATTGAATTCCATTGGCTAACCTCTGTTTTTACGCCAGTACCAAGCTGTTTTCATTACTGTTACTCTGTAATAGAGCTTAATGTCAAGTATGGTGATGCCTCCAGATGTTTTTTTTATTGTACAACATTGTTTGACTATCCTCGGTTTATTGTTTTTCCATATGAATTGGATTATTTTTCTTTTAAGGTCTGTTAAGAATTGTGATGCAATTTTTATGGTAATTTCATTGAATCTATAGAATGCTTTTGGTAGGATTGCCATTTTTATTATGCTGATCCTACCTATCCAAGAGCATGGGAGATCTTTCCATTTTCTTGTATCTTCTTCAATTTCTTTCTTCAAAGATTTAAAGTTTTTGTCAAATAGGGCATTCAGTTATTTGGTTAGTATTGCCTCAAGATATTTTAAATTATTTGTGACTACTGTGAAAGATTATAATGCTCTAATTTCCCTCTCAGCTTCTTTGTTATTTGTATATAGGAGGGCTATGGATTTGTTTGTGTTTATCTTTTATCCTGCCACATCACTGAAGGTGTTTATCAGCAGTAGGAGTTCTCTGGTTGAGTTTTTGGTGTCCCTTATATATAATATGATATCATCTGCAAATAAGGAAAGTATGACTTCTTCATTTGAAATTTGAATCCCCTTGTTCTCTTTTTGTCGTCTTATTGCTATAGCCAAAACTTCAAGAACTATGTTGAAGAGATATGGAGAGAGTAGACAGCCTTGTCTTGTTACTGATTTTAGTGGAATTACTTTGAGTTTCTCTCCATTTAATTTGGTGTTGAATGTTAGCTTGTTATATATTGCTTTTATTCATTTAGGTATGTTCCTTGTATCCCTGATCTCTCTAAGTCCTTTATCATGAAATGGTGTTGAATTTTGTCAAATGCTTTTTCAGCATATAATGAAATGATGTTTTTTCTTTCAATTTATTTATATGATAGATTGCATTGATAGATTTTCATATTTTGAATCAGTTCTGTATTTCTTGGATGAAGCTGACTTGATCACGATTGATGAGTTTTTTTTTTTTTGATGTGTTCTTGGATACGGTTTGCCAGTATTTTATTTAGTATTTTTGAATCAATTATTAAGAGTGAGATTGGTCTGTAATTCTCTTTCTTGATAAGTTCTTTGTGTGGTTTTGGTATCAGGGTAACTGCAGCTAATAAAAAGAGTTTGGCATTGTTCCTTCTGTTTCTTTTATGTGGAATGTTTTGAGGAGTATAGGTATTAGCTTTTCTTGGAATTTTGGGTAGAATTCTGCACTAAAACCATCAGCCCTGTGCTATTTTTGTTTGGGAGGTTTTTGATGGCAACTTCAATTTTCCTTCAGTTTATAGGTTTATTTAAATTGCTCACCTTGTCTTGATTTAATTTTAGTATATGATATTTATCTAGAAAATTGTACATTTCTTTTATGTTTTCCAGTTTTGTAGAGTAGCAGGTTTTTGTAGTATGACCTAAAGATTCTCTGTCAGTCTCTGTTGATATGTTCCACTTTTTATTTATGATTTTGATAATTCGAATGTTCTCACTCCATCTTTTGATTAGTTTGGATAAGGATTTGTCTGTTTTGTTTATTTTCTCAAAGAACCAGCTTTTTGTTTAATTAATTCTTTGTGTTGTTTTATTTGTTTCTATTTTGTTGATTTCAATCCTAGATTTGATTATTTCCTGTCTTCTACTCCTCCTCTGTGAAACTGCTTCTTTTTGTTCTAGAGCTTTCAGGTTTACTGTTAAGTCACTAATGTGAGCTTTCTCCATTTTCTTTATGTGGGCACTTAGTGCTTTGAGCTTTCCTCTTAGCACTGCTTTCATAGTTTCCCATAAGTTTGGGTATGTTGTACATTAATTTCCATGGAATTCTAGAAAGTCTTTAATATTTAATTTATTTCTTCTTTGACCCAGGAGTGGTTCAGTAGTTCACTGTTCAATTTCCATGAGTTTGTAGGCTTTCTGAGAGTAGTATTCTTTTAATTCTAATTTTAATCCATGGTCATTTGATAAGACAAGGAGGCTTACTGCAATTTTTTTGTATCTGTGGATGTTTGCTTTGTTACCTAGCATATTATCCATTTTAGAAAAGGTTCCATGAAGTACTGAGAAGAAGGTATATTCTTTTTTGGGAGGTGGAATATTCTATAGATGTTTTTTAATTCCATTTGATTCATGACATCTGTTAGTTCTCTTATTTCTCTGTTAAGTTTCTGTCTGTTTGACCTGTCCATTGGTGAGAGTGGAGTGTTTAAGTCTTCTAATATTAGTGTGAGGGTTTGATGTGCAATTTAAGTTTTAGTAATGTTTATTTAACATATATGGGTGCTCTAGTATTAGGGACATAGATTTTTAAGATTGAGACTCCATCTTGATGGATTGTTCCTATTATAAGTATAAAGTGTCCTTCTCTATATTTTCTAATTGATTTTAGTTTGAAATCTATTTTGTTAGATATTAGGATAGCTACACCTGCTTGTTTCTTAGGTCATTTTATCAGAAAACCTTTTCCCTACCCGTTAATCTTAGGTAGTGTTTATCTTTGAGGTTGAGGTGTGTTTCTCGTATACAGCAGAAGGCTGCAGTCTATTTTCATATCCATTCTCTTAGCCTGTGTCTTTTTATAGGTGAATTGAGTCCATTGATATTAAGAGATATGACCAGTGGTTGTTAATTCCTGTTATTTTTCAGTAGTAGAGTTTATGGGTTTCTCTTCTTTGGGATTTGCTGGTGGAAGGTTATCTGTTGCCTGTGTTTTTGTGGGTACAGTTAGCTTCTTTGGTTTGGGGTTAAATTCAATTGCTAATAAATACTTTAAAATTGTTTAAGAGATTAGGGAAGGGCTAGGAATTAATACCTTAAATAAGTAATCACTATTTGTTTCTTCTGGCATATCTATTTCATACAAATATCCTCATGGACCTAACATGATTTGTAAAGTCTTCATCTTCCTAAGATTCCTGAAGACTTATTAATGTTGCTGACAGTGGACAGTACATCAGCCAACACCATGTGTCTTGTAACCTAAAAGTCACACAATCACTCCATGTTCTCTCTGAACAGACATACTGCTTTTAGGTCATTATTCACTAAATATGGTAAAACTTAAAATGAAAATGATACTTTTGATCTAATATGTTTGTATACTCATTAATTATATTACTGCCTCCTCTGAGAAGAATGCAAAGTCTACCATAAATTTATAAAAGACTGCTCTAAAATCAAATACTGTAAAAGTGAAGGGGAAAAGTGATTTTTCTCAGAAGAATATCAAGGTACATAGGAAACAGCTTTTTGTTTTGTTGCACATTTCTTCAGAAAGCTGCCTGCTACCAGCCCAGCCTTTTGGTCTGGATCCCTTTAATAGTATGCCCTATGTACTATTATGAATGTTTTTAGTGAGGAGCAGACAGTCTGTAGTGTGGGGCTGCGGGCTGCGTTCCCGCCGCCCGGCTCCTGTCCACCGGCTAGCTTTACACGCGAAATAACAACACACAAACTGTATTCTTTTAAACACTGCCTGGCTCATTAGTTCCAGCCTCTTACTCACATCTTGACTAACCCATATCTAATAATCTTTGTAACACCATGAATGGTGTCTTACTGGGAAAGATTCAGCATGTCTGAACTGGCGGCTGGCTCCATAGCATCTGGCATCTCTCTGAGGAGAGGCACGGTAGTCTGCCCCAGAGAGGAGAGGCAGGGCAATTGTCTGAGCCATCTACCTCACTTCCTTCTTCCTGTTCTGTCTACCCCACCCACCTAAGGGCTGGCCAAGACAGTTTCTTTATTAATGAATAAAATCAACATAAACAGAAGACTCTCCCACATGAAATATTTATGGATACACATTAGGTTTAGTCCTTGCAACTAAGTACTACAATGTAAGCTAATGTGGAAACCTAAGCACTGCATTCTTCTTCAAATAAAACAAATGACTTTTCTCAGTTCATGGATATGTTGACAACTCAGTTTGTAGCCATGGTAGCTGTGGTTTTTCTGGTCCAGTCTCACCTCCAGTGCACCCCAGAGATAGAAGCCACATAAGGAATGAGAAGAAATGTCATTTTCTGTAGGTGACAAATATTTACTAAGCAATGGGTATGAACTAGAGATGTTGAAGTCCATAACTTTGAGATAAGAAAAAACATTTTTTCTTGAGACAGTGTTTCCTGTGTAACAGCTCTGGCTGTCTTGGGCCTCACTCTGTAGACTAGGCCAGCCTTGAACTCACAGAGATCCACCTGCCTCTGCCTCCCGAGTGCTGGGATTAAAGACATGCGCCACTACCACCTGGCTAGAAAGCATTTTTTGATTACCATTTTAACTTCTATTATCATCTTTTTTATTTATAATACAAAGCCATATTAATAAATTATAGATCTATAATTAATAAAATGATTATACATATATAGTTTGTCCACTTACAATTTTAAAATTTGATTGGGCTAATTTTCAGTTTAGAGACCAAGCCTTGAAATAATTATTATCCCTACAAAATCTGATAACATACTTTTGGTTTTTTTGTTTCTTTCTTTAAGATTTACTTATTTGATTTTACATATATACATGATTCCTGCATGTACATCTATGCACCTCTTACTTTCAATATCAGAGAAGGCAACAGATTCAATATAACTATAGTTACAGATGGTTATGAGCCACCATGTCATTGCTGGGAATCTAGCCCAGGTTATTTGCAAGAGTAAAATATGCACTGAAACACTGTGCCGTCTCTCCAGCTTGTATCCTAGAACTTTTTTTAAAAAAAAAAACAAACACGGCTTTGAAACTACTGCAATTGTCTCTAGGTGAAAAATCATATGTTTGGCTCTGACAGTTGGGCTGAATCTACTCCTCTACTAGATCAAGCTTTTTAAGAACAAACATATTGTATATATATAAAAATAAGATTTATTTTGTCATATTCATGGGATGTTATAGGATGCTCTCAATGCTGACTTCTGTGTTGTTGCTATAAATACATGCATGCAACAATATATGTGGAATATACAAGTGAACTTGAAAATACAGTTGGCCACTCTTTCACACAAGAATCTTAGGGGGTATAGTTTTCTATTTCTCTATCAAAGAGTTGATTTTAAAATAATAAATCATACTAAATTTGATAAAATAATGATACTGGTAACCAGGCTAAAAAGCTAACATACATAGATCTAATCTACATGGGAAGTAGAAAAAGACAAGATATCCTGAGTAAATTGTGAGCATGGGAACATTGGGGGATGGTTGAAGAAGAGGGAAGAGGCAGGGAGGGGAGCAGAGAAAAATGTAGAGCTCATAGAAGGTGAATTCAAAGAAAAACATACAGTTATCCTCCTGGATATTGGAAGTAGACAAGATTGCCAGACAAAAAATGGGAACTTGGGGGTGGGGTGTGATGGGGGATGGGGGATGGGGAGAGAAAAGTGTGAAGTGGAGGATGGGAAGAGCTTGGGGGAATAGGATGGTTGGGATATAGGAAGGGTGGATATGGGAACAAGGAATTATATATCTTAATTAAGGGAGCCATTCTAGGGTTGGCAGATACTTGACTCTGGAGGGGTTCCCAGGTGTCCAGGAAGATGCCCCCAGCTAGTTCCTTGGGCAGCTGAGGAGAGGGTGCCAGAAATGTCCAGATCCTATTGCCATACTCATGAATATCTTGCATATCACCATAGAACCTTCACCTGGCATTGGATGGAGAAAATGACAGAGCCCCACATAGGAGCACCAGACTGACCTCCCAAGGTCCTGATGAGGAGCAAAAGGAGGGAGATCATGAGAAAGGAAGTCAGGACCATGAGGGGTGCGTTCACCCATTGAGACGGTGGGACAGATCTAACTGGAGACCACCAAGTCCAGTTGGAATGGGACTGATGGAACAGGGGACCAAACCGGACTCTCTGAATGTGGCTGACGGTGGAGGAGGACTGAGAAACCAAGGACAACGGTGATGAGCTTGAACTCTACAGCATGGACGGGCTCACTGTGAGCCTTGTCAGTTTGGTTGCTCATCTTCCTGGACTTAGGGGGAGTTAGGAGGACCTTGGACTTAACATAGTGAAGGGAACTCTGATGGCTCTTTGGCTTGGAGAGGGAGGGAGTGGGGGTATGAGTGGAAGGGAGGGGAGGGAAGGGGGAGGAGGAGGGGAGGAGATGGAAATCTTTAATAAAAAAATGAGAAAAAAGGGAAAAAATCAGTAAAAACACAGAAAAAGAGAAAAAGAAGTAAAGTGTTTAAAAAATCTTTAAAGATACACTAAAAGTTATATAAAAGAATACAGACAGTCATAGATTAAAGGAGTAAAGAAAAATAAGCCATGTACAGATGGAATATACACAGAGAGTATAGATTATATATATTATTGTGTTTCTTTTATTTTTTTGACTTCTGAGAGACATTAGATTCTTGGGGTTGCCAAGTCAAGCCAACATAAATGTATGATGAGCTAATAAGCCAAGCAGTGTTTTAATTAATATAGTTTCTGTGTTTTTATTTGGGTCTGGGCAGCTGAGAAAAAATGAGCAACCTCCTACTACAGGAAACATTTTCCAATTATGGCCCACTAGTGGGATAGTACCTGATGACCTGATTAACTTAAACAAAACCATAGACGGTGACAATATCTTACATAGTCCCAGGGAACTATCAACTGAAGCTAAGAGGTAATTGACTTTGATGGAAGAGAAAATACAGGAGTCACATGTGGATTCTGTGGATCTGAATCTTAACTGCATTTTTGTCATATTACCCTTCAAACATTCCTCTACAGGAACTGCAATGCAGAGGGAAGATGTTATCTTAGAACAGATTTTCTCGCCACATAAACTGAGAAAAAAATTAAATACTTATGTGGAAAAGGTCTGTGAGTTAAATATAAAAGTAAAATAGAAACTTTGTCAATTAGCAGGAATATACTTAGAAAAAATTGGGGTACCATTCACTAATGCTGAAATTAACAAATTATGGAAGAGAGTCAATCCTGGCAAAGAGCTTGTAGTAATTATTTAGGAGATATTTTACAACAACTAGCCCCAAAGTGAGAGAATTTGAGTTATAAGTAGAACTAATTGGATCTTCCTTGCATTGTATGGGACACACAAATAACTGGAGCTCCTACATTCTGTGCTGATACAAATAAATCAGGAAAGGCAGGTAACAAATCTAAAACTTTAAGTAAAGTGGAACAAGCTCTTATGATTCTTCTCAAAAGATAGAATTATATGATATTCTCATAGTACTAGGGAATTTTAAAGAACATCTGAACATAGTGTTTGATTCACAATATATAGAAAGAGTTACTTTGAATATTTAAAGCACTGATTTTAAGCCAGATGGTACATAATTAACTTGATTATTTATTCAGGTACAAGATATAATCAGGAATAGACATTATTCCATGTATATTGCACACATTTGATCTTATATGAGTCTGCCAGGTCCTCTAGAACAAGGTGATGTAGAAATCAATCAATTATTGATTGGAAAAGTGCTTAAGGCTTCAGAATTTCATAAAAACATCATGTCAATAGCAAAGGTTAAATAAGCAAAAAGAAATGATAAGTATCTGTTGACTGAGTTTTCTGTCCTACCTGGCTCCTACAGTGGTTAAGTCGCAAAAATCACACAGAGATCTACATTAGTTGTAAACTGTTTGGCCCATTAGCTCAGGCTTCTTATTAACTCTTATAACTTATATAGCCCATTATTAGCCCTTCATTCTTATCTGTGTTGGCCATGTGGCTCAGTACCTTATTCAGCAGGGCAGTCACATCTTGCTTTTTTTTGAGGCTGGGTAAAAGACTCCTGAGGAATGGGCTTCCTTCTTCCCAGAATTCTCCTATTCTCCTTAACCTGCACCTACTTCCTGTCTGGTTGTTCCCTCCTATACTTCCTGCCTGACTACTGGCCAATCAGCATTTGTTTAAAATATAATTGGCAGAATATAGATGATTGTCCCATACCAAATATCCCCAGAAATAGATTGCATAATGCTTTATTAACCCTGAATTTTCTTAATGCTAATGAAAAAAGAACAACAGCTGCAGAGAGACATTGGACAATAGTGAAAACTTCTTTATTAAGTCAGCCAGTGTACATTTAAAATGTGTTGACCTCAGAATGGAAACCAGGAGATGTGCTACATTGGGGAAGGGGTTTCACCTTGTTTTCACAGGAGAAGAAAAGCTGTGAGTATCATCAAAATTAAGCAAGATTAGGTTTGAAAAGGAGAAGCCCCTTGATAAAGAGAAATGACAGTTTATTCACAGAGGTGACAATCCTACAAATTTTAAGGAAACCTCAAAATGGTTGTGGCAGTCTTCTGTTCTTTTCTTTGCAGGAAAATACAAAATACCCATCTTCAAGAAGTCAAGAGATTTTGGACATCTAGACTCTTAAAGAAGAAAGGATAGCTATCTAGAAAGAATCACCAAACAAAGAAAAATCTGACTTATAATACCAATATTCTCTGCAGGATAAAATTGCACTATTTAAACATACACATCTCCTTACTTCTCAATATAATGGTAGTCCAAGGTAACTTAAAAATCAAAAATGTCTTTGGAGTTGGAGTGTGGTTCCATTCTCTAGTCCAAGTATGCAGTTAAAAGAAAGATTCAGTTTCTGTGTCATATCAGTAGAGTTACCTGGCATGTAACAGAAGGAAAATTAATATCTATGGACTAAGGTTATCAAAACTGTGTTTTGAAAAATTCTACTTCTCCCCATACCCATTTTCATGTCTATAGTACCTTTATATGAATATATTGTCTACCAGAATTTAAATTTTCATTTTGATTTGAATAACTTTCATGTTTTCCAAAGTGAATAATACATTTTCTTACAGTAATGTCTAAAGTCTCCAGGAAGAAAATGGGGTCCCAAAACAATGATTCCATCTGTATTTTATGATGCCATTCAACTGATAGCACCCCTTCAAAATCGGCTTTGGACTACAATCTGCTCAGGATAATTTCAAGGTGGCTAACCAAGAGGACCCAGCGTAACAGACTCTTCTAGACAGAACTTGAGACAAGCCCGTCAGTTTCCTATGCAGAGACTGGACAACAAACGATGAAGCTCCCTCTCTCAGGACTTGATAATTAACCAAAAAAATCTCTCAGGATCCCCTAAAGATACCATCACCCCCAAACATCAGGAAGTAAAATTAAGAATATTATACCCACCTTCTGAAGAGATAGGGTGGGTGGTTATTAATCATTCAATGGATTGGATATTTATAACTGTTTAGGGGGGTTGGTTACAAGTTATTATTGGTAATAGGGAAAAAGCTAAATAATGAAAATTAGATTCAAGTTTATTGTTTTGAAAAGAAAAAAGGGGATATAGATATGATAGAATAAAATGGTAGATTATGGAATCTACTCTAAAAGATACAGCAGAGGATATAGCTATGACAAGATAAAAGGTAGATTATTGATTTTACTTTCAGAAAGCAATTACTGGCTTTAAATGTTTGACATTGGATTGGTCATTTGTATATTGTATACATATGATGTATGTTGACATGAATTTGAGATTAATTTTGTTAAAGCATACTATACATATGTTTCTAATCTTGTTCAAAGTATTTTACCTGTACAGTTCATTCAACAATGTAATGCAAATTTATTTATAATAAATTTAAAATAATAAAGTTATTATTACCAACTGATTAGGATAATAAATAAATGCGGACTAGTAATTAGTCATTTATTATAATAGAACTTGCAGTCCCATTAGGTATTTTTCTTTTCTTTTTTTTTGATTTTTTTTTTGAGACAGGGTTTCTCTGTGGCGTTGGAGCCTGTCCTGGAACTAGCTCTTGTAGACCAGGCTGGCCTCGAACTCACAGAGATCCACCTGCCTCTGCCTCCTGAGTGCTGGGATTAAAGGCGTGCGCCACCACTGCCCGGCTTCTTTTCTTTTTTATTATTTTTAATTCAATTGTTTTTATTAAGCTATACATATTCTCCATTTTCCATCCTTCATCTCCTCTCCCCTTCTACTCTTCTCTGATACCAAGCTCCCAATTTAGTCAGGAGTTCTTTTCTTTTTCTCCTTCCTATGTAGATCCCTATACATCTCTCTTAGGATGCTGTTTGTTGTCTAGGTTCTCTGGGATTGTGTACAGTAGGCTTGTTTTTCTTGGCTTTATGTTTAAAAGTTATTTATTAGTAAGTAAATATTATATTCATCTTTCTGGGTCTGCTTTACCTCATCCATTTTTCTAGATCCATCCATTTGCCTGAAAATTTCAAGATATCATTTTTTTACCACTGATTAGTACACCATTGTGTAAAAGTACCACCTTTATTCTACCCATTCTTCAGCTGAGGGGCATCTATGTTGTCCCCAGGTTCTGGTTATTACAAATAATCCTGCTATGGACGTGATTGAACACAAGTATGGAAGCTAGCAGGAATGTTTGGGAAGCAGGAAGGATACTTTGGGGAAGCAAAAATCTTTTTCTTCTTTTATTTATTTTATTTATTTTTATTTTACTCTTGTTTTGTTCACAAGGACTGTGATCAGCTAATGTACACAGACGTGTAGGGCCTGGGGAAATAGCTCACACACGGGAAACCCAGAGCTCAGCTGTTCCTACTGCACTGTTTTCCTGGAATTAGGAAAGTTCACTTTCCCATTTGATGGTTGCACTTTCTAACAACTTCAGAATCAGAACTTTCCTCTCTACTGATGACATGAAAATTATTTTTCTAGGGGGAGATGAGCTGATGACATTCCTTCCTTATAACTGCCTCTTAGAGCCTCATTCTACATGGTGTTTATCAAAGGCCTGGGCAGGTGAGTGTGTTGGTTTTTCTGTTCATTAAGAGTTGTAAGCAGGTGGTGAGTGAATTAGGATTTTCTGTGATGAAATTATTAGAGAATGCTGTGCTTAGGATTTTAATTTTGATCCACACTGTGTCATAAGCAAACATAACAGATGCTTGTAGACATAACACACCAGTGTAAATGATTTGTAAAAGAACATAGATGTCACTTACTTTGATCTCTGACTATAATATGTGTGACAGTAGAAGGTGGGGCTACTGGAGAGGACAGGGCCTAGTGGAAGTCTGGAGAGAGAGAGAGGAAAAGCTAACAAGGTGAGGACAATCAATAGGTATTATATATTGAATGAAAATGTCATGACAGGTCTCAGTTTTACAATGAATGTACACTAGTACATTTGTAAAAAGTGACTCCAAGTAGAATATTTTAGTGATCATATCTGACTATTTTCCTGCGTGTGTTCTCTAATCATTCTGAGAACACGGTTCCAGCTAGTAATGTCCACTGTCTTAGTTTTCCATTCTTGTCACAAAACACCTGAAACAACTTAGTGTGTGAAAAACAGAGAAGACACATTTATTGTTAGCAGGAGTATGTTGATAATACAAAATTATATTTAAGTGGTACATTGTTTTTGTCATTTTACTACTTTTCTCAAGTTAATTGATCGTGCATTTATGTGTATGAAACTTAAGACAAAAATGCACAATAAATATTAAGTGATTTAATGTTTATCAGTAAGTTTTTGTTCTGGTAAATTTGCATATGCTTTGAAAGTCTGAGAAAAGCTACAGCTCATGTCTTAGAAAAACATAGGATGATCTTAAACATTGTATAAATAAGTTTTAAAATTTTTACATTTTTTTATCCTATTGCAGTGATTTCTAATAAAGTAGAATATTTCTGTGTATCTAAAATATGTGTGGGAATGTCATCTCACTTATTTATTATTTCCTTATAAAGTTACTCTAACAATAATGTAGATTGGAAAAATTTTGAATATTGAGTGGTTTATTTTAAATAAGTTAACTTTAATATTTCATGTCCTCCAAATTGAACTTTGTAACATTGATACTGACACAATATTGAATAAGCTTTTAATTAGCAGGGGGAAAGTAATTTCAATTATTGCAGAGAATAAAATTATTTAAAGTCAAAATTTCCAATGATTCCTTTAATAGTTAGAAAATACAATTGCTCATTAAAATATACATTCATAAAAAATGCCCAGTACATTGAAGTTTAGCTGCTGAATAACTTGGGCCAGTTTTATGTTGCTTCAATATCACTTACTAATGTATACATAGTTTACATGGAAAGTAAAGGCAGGCATGGTAGCACACGGCTCTAATCTCAGCACTTTGAGGGCTAAGGCATGAGCATCGTGAGTTTGACTAAATCCAGTCTGGAGTAAAGGTAGAGACAGCACCCCACAGACACACAGAAATACAACAAAATTACCATGGAAATCAGAAAATGTACAATTTTGTTTAAGGAATGGAACAAACTATGTCAGTAAATGCCACTTAATAACTGGCCACAGATTATGAGTAGCATGAAAGCAAATGATGGAAGCAGGAGTTTATGTTTGCAAGCGTTACAGAATTTTCAATCTGTTTTGCAGAATGCACATTAAAATTCTGCACTGATGCAGTAGGCAAGACCCTCATCGACCTGATAAAGTCACACAGAAAACAAAAGACACACTCCATTTTCCTTAAAGTTCATTATTCCATGAACATATGTGATATAACTCTTAGTTTTGCATTCAGTTGCTGTAAACATATTCATAACAACAGCCCCAGCACAAAATGTACTATTGACCTATTCTTAGTCCAGGTAGTCATTTCAAATACACACACACACACACACACACACACACACACGCACACGCACACGCACACGCACACGCTCACGCACACGCACACGCTCATGCACACGCACACGCACACGCACACACATGCACACACTAAGACAGAGACTTAGACATACACAAACACAGACACAACACAGACACAACGCATACACCCACACACACACCCCACACACAGACAAACACACCCACATGCAAACACAGACACACACATCTCCAGTGAACATTTTCATGTCTTTCCCAGGCTTACTCCTTGTGACCTGTGATCAAGTTCTGGGCCCCACAAGCTCTGCAGTGTCAGTGCTGCTGCTGATTCATCGCGGGAAACTGGCTCGAAAGTGTGAGATTGTAAAGTTTTAGTCAGCATCTGTGTGGTTCCACTTGCAGGTGAGCAAATTTAATTTCATAAATAATAACATATGCATTTTAATTATTAAATATATCAGGTAATAGTTATGAATTAATATCTAAATAAAAGGTAGTCACTATTTCTGCAGGCATCATGTATTTCATAAATATTCCCTCATGGAGCTAGTTTGAGTGGCTAAGGTCTTCATTTTCCTGAGATTCGCAGACTTATTAATATTGCTGACAATAGACAGTACATCAGCCAACACCATGTATCTTCTCACATGAAAGTCACACAATCACCCAATATTTTCTCTGAACAGTCACACTGCTTTTAGGTCATTATTCACTAAATATGGTAAAACTTAAGAGGAAAAGGATGCTTTTGATCTAGTATGTTTTTTATGTTCATTATGTTATTAAATCACCAAGAAGAATACAAAGATCACATAAGTCTTAAAACAAAACTGTTCTAAAATCAAGTACTGTGATAATGAAGGGGTAAAGTGATTTTTTTTTCATCTAAGAATGTAGAGCTATGTATCCATAAAGCGGCCTTAGGTTTTTATTGTTGCACATCTCCTCATACAGCTACCTGCAGACTGCTTGGTCTCTAGGTCTGGGTCAATTAAATCTTGATGGTTTCTGCATATTGTGAATGTTTATGGCTACACTTTGTGTTTTAGTACTGACAACTAAATGCTGTAATTGAAACTGACGTAAAGCCCCAGCACTGCAATTTATTCTTCCAAGTAAAACAAATTCCATTTCTCATTGCATTTATATGTTAAGAATTCAGTTTGTATATTTGGTTAAATCTCAGTCAGTCAGGTTGAGTTCCACAGAAAGATGACACATGACCACTTAGGAGATGCATGAAGTTCTATAAGTCATAGATATTTACAAGTAATTGTATATGAAATTTACAGATTGTAGAACATATCTTTGGGATAATAAATAATTAGATTACTACCTTTCTTCATATTATCATATTTTTATATTACATATATTAGATATGCTATATTGATATATTACAGATGTACAATTAATGAAAATTATTTTAAATATATATATGGATTGTACACTTTCAATTTTGTAAATGGCATTGGGCTACCATTCTTTAATTTTGGAGACTAAGGCTTGAATTATTTGCTATCCTGGAACATGTATGTGTTTATTATTCATTACTTACTTATTCATTTATCTCTCCATCTATTTATTTATTCAATATTATTTCAGTCTTATTTTCCATACATTAGGTTTTTGCCTGCATATGTGTCTATGTGCCAGTTGCATGCCTGAGTAAAAAAGGGCAATAGATCCCCCATAGCTAGAGTTACAGATGGTTATGAGCCACCATGTCATTGCTGAGATCTAACCGAGGTCCTTTGCAAGAGTAAAACATGGTTTGAACCACTGAGCCATCTTCCAGCTTGTATCCTAAAATTTAAAAAAAGCAGAACACCACTGTGAAGCTACTGTATATGTATGTTGGTAAGAGAATCAGATATTTGGCTCCCACAATTGAGATGAATCTATGTCTTTAATAGGTTGAGCTCTTTAAGAGAAAAAATAATGTAAATATAAAATGTGTGAATTATGGTATCATATTCACGGGAATGTTATAGGTTGGATTCATATACTAACTTCGTCATTATTTCTTCACACACATGCATGCATCCATCTATATGTGTGGAATATACAAGTGAAACTGGCTATATAATTGTGCACTCCTTTTATCACAAGAGTCTGAACAAGTGTAGTAGCTCTCTATTTCTTTATCACAAAGTCGTTTGAAAGTACCGACTTATTGTAATTTGACAAAATACAATATTGGTACCCGGTCCAAATAACTAACTTAAACACCAAAGGTAAGACTGTGGATTGAAATTATAAAAATGTTTGTGCTTTGATGATGTATGATAATACTGGGACCCTTGATTTCCAGTGCGTGGGAAAGAATGTCTTAAAAAAAAAACCCAGAAATTGCAAACCAGAATCACTATATGGTCATCTCTGGCAAGCTCATGTTTGTCACAATGTGTTAAAAACAGTATTTATCTTAGTGTGGCATGTTCTCTCCTTTTGGAGTCTCCTAGCTCCACATCTGCAGATGTGAATGTGTAGCCTGTAGTAAAGACAGATAACAGAACAAACTGGGGCAGTGGACAGGACTGGGGTGGTGTGGAGAGCATTAGAGATGAACATGGCAGGGTCCAAATGAACTCAGGAGGGAAATGAAAAAGGGAACACCTTTGGGGGGGAGGACAGAGGTAAATGTGGCAGATGGTAGGAGGAAGGTATAGGGGAGTCGCAGATTACAATTGAGCTGATTGGGAAAATTTAATGGGGAGTTCTTAAGTAAGGTGTAGAGAGATAAATACAGAAGAAGGAGGTAGGTGAAATAACGATATGGATGACTGAAAAAATCATAAGACAAAAATACAAAATTCATAAGGAATCCTAAAATTAATGATTTACTCACATCCCTCAATAAAAGAAAAATAAATGTTTGTCTTGATAGCTGGGAGTTAGTTCTTTAAACCTGAAGTGGAATGTTGCAAAAGCTGTTGGATGGGAATTAAACTGTTGATATTTAAGATCATTTCTATAATTAATGGCTATGAAATTAATAAGGTATGGAAACTGCAATAATGGCCTCCAACTGTGTCTGTGTCTTTAATTCCGGATCCAAGAGATGTAAAATTTCACAGAAAAGTGAACATAAGAAAAGAAAAATATGAACAATGACAGATATTTTAATGATTAAAAGAATGATATTATCATGAATTATTACTGTGATTCAATTAGAATTATGATTGAAAACATAAATAAAGTTATGCAACATGAGACTGACTCACCTCACACTTTTGATTTCTTTGGTGGATATTTTCCACATCAATATAAGTTTTACTCAGTTGTAAAAATGTGACTAATATTCTGTGTTTGTTGCTACTGTTTTAGTTGTTAGCTCTAAAAACGAGGCCATGCAAATCAATAGGACTGGATTTCTAAGGAGTTACCTTTAGGAGAATGGCAGATCCACAAAGTGTGCATTGTATAGTATGTGATTGAGAATGCTTTGCTTTTATTATCTCTATTATGCTATATACACAGGTAGATACATGGAGAACTAGACAGAAATGTGGACTGTGATGTCCAGACTGGAATGTCAAAATTTAGAGAGAGGATAATTGAGAATAAGTAGGGACAATTGAATGATGATATAGACACACTGACCAGTGAATCAAAGTCTGATGTATACTCTATTATTTTTAGGTATATGAAAAATGCTTTTCATATGATGTAAGATGAATAGACTTTCTACATATGTCATCATTAAGGAACGTCCTTAATTTCCAAACTGGACTTGGAGTCCTGGCCAATATGTTTCTCCTTTTTTTCTACACTTTCATAATCCTAGTTCACAGACCTAAGACCACGGACATGATCTCCTGTATATTGGCCTTCACCCACATAGTGCTGCTCCTCACTGGAACGGATATTTGGCTTACAGACATATTTGGTTCACTGAACATTGAGACTGACTTAAAATGTAAGACAACCTTTTACATAAACAGAGTGATGAGAGGCCTCTCCATCTGCATCACCTGCCTCCTGAGTGTGTTGCAGGCTGTCACTATCAGTCCCAGTACCTCTTTTTTGGCAAAATTTAAATATAAACTAAAAAAATATATGATTTGTGCTTTAGTATTTATTTTGTCTTTCAACTTTTCATTCATTAGCCACCAGCTCCTCTATTCTGGTGCTTTTACCAATGTGAGTGTGACCAACCAGATGAAGGTGACTAAATTCTGCTCTCTCTTTCCCATGAACTTCATCATCTGGGCACTGATTTTAACAGTGACAATCTCCAGAGATGTATTTCTTGTAGGAGTTATGCTGACCACAAGTGCATACATGGTGATCATCTTGTTCAGACATCAGAGGCAACACAAGCATCTTCACAGCCTCAGCCACCTGAGAGCATCCCCTGAGAAAAGGGCCACCCAGACCATCTTGCTGCTGGTGGTTTGCTTTGTGGTCATGTACTGGGTGGACTTCATCATCTCATCTTCTGCAGTCATGTTGTGGATGTATGACCCTGTCATCCTGAGTGTTCAGAAGTTTATCATGAATGTCTATCCCGTAATTACTCCTTTGGTACAAATCAGTTCTGATAATAGAATAATTAATATGCTAAAAAACTTGAGGTCAAAGTCTCACCAGATTTATTAAAAAGGGCAATTTTCTAATTTTTAATAAAATGATTTATTTATTTTTATGAGTATTGCATCATCATGTATGTATGTGTGAATTCCTGATACCTACAGAAGTCAGCAGAGGCTATTGTTCCCCCTTGAACTGGACTTACTGATGGTTTTAAGGTATCATTGTGGTGCAGCTGCAGTTATTTCTTCCAACACACAGATTTTTCTTAAATTACTTAACATTTCAAGTAACAATTCAAGATTCTTCATATTTTAAATAAAATGTATGTTATTACACATGTACATTCTTGTGACATTTCTGTTGCCTAGTAATATAGATTCCTTTAAGTTCATTTTACACCATAAATTGGTTTTTCCACAGGAATTTTTTACTCTTTCCTTTTTAGTTTATATCATAAATGTTCATTTGATGCTGAGGTTACTCAAAAGAAACTCCTTGCAGTTACTGACATGTTAATCTTTTCTTTGGAAGGGGTTTTAGTCTACTCTTAGTCACCAAGAATAATCTAAATATATTGTAGCTTTAACTCTGTATCATAAGTATAGTTTCTCTGAAGCACATAATTAATGCGACTTGAATTTTCCGGTTTTTGACCAAGGATAATTAATAGGTTCTATATGAAAATTCCATTTGCCTATGTATTTTCACTTCATTTCATTCACACTGATTGAAATGTTTTAGGTAACTAAAAATTGGTATATAGACACACATTTTGTGCAGTGTGTTTTTGTGAATGTATGTATGCATGTGTGTGTGATCATATGAAGAATGTGTGTGCATGTGCACACGGAGGCCAGGAGACAACTTTGCCCTTTGATCTTCATGGGCTATGGGCTATTCACTTTCTTTTTGCGTCATTTGTAAGTGACTATCAAATGGAGATACTTCTGGATTTTGGATGGGGCATGTAATCACTTCTTTCTATCAAGGAGTCCATCTGGTGCAAATATGTGCATGCTGCTACAGTCTCTAAGTTTATGTGCCTGTCCATTGTTCTTTGTTTAGCAGGCCTTGTTCCCTTGGTGTCCTCCATTGTGCCACTAATGTAGCAGAGTACATTGCAGACAGGACACAATTGTGGATTGAAAGATTTGTAGCTGAGTTGCTGTTTGCTTTTTTCCTTTTGTTGTGTGCATGTTACCTTATAGTCCCATGAACTCTAATCCACTGGGGTGAAGGCTTTAGATAAGCACCAGCATAAATTCCTCATGTTCAATTAGTTGTGTAGGTATTGTCTTCAGGACAGCAGGTTTTGTCTATCATTTTGTCCAGAGCAAACAATAGCCTTGACCATATCCTATTTGTTTTCTGGTTCTCATGGAGCCTCTTTGGCCAACAACTCAATTAGATGTAACCAATACCAGGTACTGGAATCCTCAATTGGTGATGAGAGGTTTTGATTGGGATTCTGCCCCTCAGCTATTCTGTAATTTTATTTAGATTGCTTTCTTATCTGTTTATACATTAGGAAGTTTTTGCTGTGTTATTTTCCACATGATCCCTTAAGTGTTCCTTAGAATTAGTTGTCCCTACCTGTATAACCTTTTCCCATTTGATTCCTCTTTAAACCCTCCTTGTCTATCCATAGCTATCTGTTTTCTTTTCCCTTACTAGTGAGATTCCCCCCAGCCCTGTCCCTAATTCTATACCCAACCTCCGTGGTTATATGGATCAGACTTGCTTATCAATGACTTAATACCTAAAATACAAATATAAGGAAGCAGACCATGTTTGTCTTTCCAGGTCTGTGTTACCTCAGTAAGAATGACGTTTACTAGTTCCTCTTCAACTGCAAATTTCATTACTTTTAATGGCTGAGTAATAGTCTACTATGTAAATGTACCACATTTTCTTCATTCATTCATCTGTTAATGGACATCTGGTTGTTTTGGTTTCTGGATATTATCAATAGCATGTGTCTTTGAAGTAGGTTGAAGTGTGCTCTGAGTATGTGACTGACAGTGGTATAACTGAATCTCAAAGTTGCTCTGTTTCCAACTTTCTGAGGAACCACCACACTGATTTCCATAGTAGATGAACAAGTTTGTCCTGCCAACAACGATGGATAAGCATTCCCCTTGCCCCATAACCTTGCCAGCATGAAGTGTCATTTGTTTTATTCATTTAGGCCATTCTTATTGGTGTAAGGTGAAATCACAAAATACCTTTAATTTTCACATCCCTGATGAGTACAGAGATTGAAACATTCTCTCTCTCTCTTTTTTTTTTTTGGTTTTTCGAGACAGGGTTTCTCTGCAGCTTTAGAGCCTGTCCTGGAGCTAGCTCTTGTAGACCAGGCTGGTCTCGAACTCACAGAGATCTGCCTGCCTCTGCCTCCCGAGTGCTGGGATTAAAGGCATGCGCCACCACCGCCCGGCTGGTTGAAACATTCTTTAACAGATTCTCAGCCATTTGATATTACTCTTTTGAGAATTCTCTCATTAGATCTGTACCCCACTTTTAAATTGTGTTATTTATTTTCTTAATGTCAATATGTTGAGTTTTTATATATATTGGACATTAGCAATCTTTTGGATATGTAGTTGGTTTAAATGTTATTTCATTCTATAGTTTTCTAATTTGTCTAAATGATGGTTCATTTATCCATGCAGAAAGATTTTAGTTCATGAAGCCCCTTTGATGAATTTTTGTTCTTAGGGCTTATAAAGAAATATTATATTCAGAAAGTTTTTTCCTGTGAAAATGAGCTCAAGAAAGACTATTAATAACTTTCCCTTTTGTCAGGTATCTACTTATATTATGATCTTTGATGCATTTAGAGTAGAGTTTTGTACAGTGTGAGAAGTATGGATCTATTTGCATTCTTCTACATGTGGACATACAGTTTTACCAGTACCATTTGTTGAAGATACTGTTTTCTTTTCCAGATTTCTTCATAAAAAAATCAGGTGTCCATCAGTATGTGGACTTCTGTTTGGACCTTTAATTAGATTCCATTAATCAACATGTCTGTGTTTGTGCCAGTACCATGCTGTTTTTATTACTATAGCTGTCTTGTACAATTGGAGATTGGGAATGGTGATACTAAAGAACCAACCTGCCTCCACCTGAGACTTAAACACCACCTAAAGTAAAGACAGAGAGGTTCACTCCTGGGTATGATTACACCTCTGCTTCTCAAGGATTGGAGTGTGCCGACCTGTTACATTAACTATAGATGGTTCTCTACTTTTTTTTTCCAGCAGTGGCAATCTTGTCTTTGTTTCAATAAGTTGTTTATAACTATCTTGAAAGACAAACATTCTTTCAAAATGGTTCTTGTGGCTGCCTTGTTGTGGCTACCTTGCTATACCCATCTTAAACCTTGTCTTTGTTTCAGGAGGGACTAACTTGTTAACTTATCTTTGGCCCCTGTAATCTGGCCTATCATCTAAATCCCCTAATTAGAAAGACCCTAATGTTGCAAGGAGGCTGCTTTTTTCCTTTCCAGCTGCTGTGTTTAGAGGTGGTGACATTTTCTTAATTTTAGCAAAAGTGCTTTGATTTCTAGGTGAAGTCCTGAAGTTACTGTCAAGTAAGTGTGGAGGTTATCAGAAATGTTTTGGTACCAGGAAGGTTTACTTGAGGAATTGAAATATTTTCCTACTTCTTATAAATGTGATGGTACTTTTACTTTAGTTTTGTCTAGAAGGACTGGGATCAACTAATTGACACAGACAGATATGGCCTGGGAGAATAGTTCACATCGGAAACCCAGAGCTCAGCTGCTCCTTCTCAATTGTTGTCCTGGAATTAGAAAAGTTCACTCTTTCTTTGGTGGTACCACTTTCTAACATCCTGAAGGTCAGAACTTTCCACTTTCCAGGTGACATGGTAATTATGTGTCTAGAGAGAGATGAGTTTATGACATTTCTTGCTTACAACTACTGCTAAGGGCCTCATTCCAAATGGATGTTTGTCAAAGACCCGACCAGGTGAACGTTTCTTTTCCTCTTCAGTAATAGTGAGAGCTGTGAGTGGTAGAATAAAGCCAGGCTTTTTGTGATAAATTATTCGAGATTCTCTGTTTAGAATTCAGTTTTGATCCTTAGTGTATGAATAGCAAAAACAACAGAATCTTGTAGACATAAAGTATCAGTGTAATGATTTGTAAAAGGACATAGATTTCACCTACCATGTTCTCTGATTGATGTATGTCACAGTAGAAGATGGCCTATAGAAAAGAGGACAGCTCCTTGCAAAAGTGTGGATTGAAAGACTGGAAAAGCTAACAGGGTGAAGGTGATCAATGGGTATTATGGGTTAAATTAAAATATAATAAATCCATCTCTTTTTACAATAAATGTTCATTCATACTATTTAAAAGTGACCTCAAATAGAATATTTTAATGGGTATATCTGACTATGGATTCTCCTAGGGTATACTCTAATGATTTTACAAACATGGTTACTCCTAGGTAGTGGCAGCTCTGATAATTTTCCAACTCTATCAAAAAACATCTGAAATTGCTTAAAGGTTGAAACACAGGAGCATACATTTATTAGTTTTCAGGAGTACATTTATAATATTTAAGTTATAGCTTGTATTTTCTCATTTTATTTTAAGTTTTCTCAACCCTATGTATTGATTTATATGAAATGTAAGCTAGGAATATGCTACAAATATTAACTAATTTAGTGTTTATCAGTAAATTTTTGTTCTTATGTGTATACTTAGAGGTTATTATTATAGTTTCACTTCATGGCCTACTAAGATGTAAGATGGTCTTAACATTCTAAAAATAATTTTAAAGTTTTTTCATAGATTTGTTTATTCTATTGCAATATTTTCTAACGAAGTAAATCTTTTTAAGTGTCTCAAAGTATCTATAAGTCTTTCTTCACTTATTCATTAAATTTTGTAACGTTATGTTTACAAAAATATAAGCTGAGTAATTTTCAGTAGGAGTTTGAGTGTTTTAATTAAAATGAATTAATTACCAATATTTTAAATTTTCCAAGTTTAACCTTATTACACTGATACTGATATTGAAGGGGCGTGGTTAGAATTAACCAGACCAAATTAAGTAAGATAGATTCAGCTTTAATAAAACGGGCAGGGGAAAAACTTACACTGCAAGGGTTTTAGCGAATTAGGAGAGCAGGGAACAAAGAGGAAAAATAAGTGCACATCAATGTTTTTATTGGCTATGCGTGTTCCCAGGGAGACACACCTTAAGCAGCATGCAATTGGCTAAAGTTCCCCATCATCTCCCCCTTTCTCTAAACAAGATCGAACTAAACCCAATAAAACTATATACAGTAGGAACAGATACCAAATATAAAATTACAAACAACAAAAAATATTAAGCAAGAAACATATAACAAAAGTTTTGTTAAGCATTCTATTTCAAGGAGTCTAAATAATGTAGAGGGTAACTACAATTATCTAATCTTCAACTCCATCAAAGATCTGAGAAGGGAAGTAATATTACTTGAGAAATCAGGAAGTACAAACAAGCAACTTCCAAACTGTGCAACAAATGACAGAGACAACTGACTACCTGGGCAATCACCCAAAGTCTCGTTTGCAATGTTGAGGCAACCAACTTTGGCTAAGGCCTAACATGACTGATATATTGTTTTCAAAGGCAAGTAACTTTTTTAGAACTATCCTACCCTGTCTTGGCAAGATATGACAATCCTGTTTTTATTCATTTACGGATACTCTGTATCTCTGTCAGTAGTTGAGGTATGGGCTTTTCTTTGCCCAAAGGCCAGTTCTGCCAAGAAGAAGACAAGCTCCCAGTGGAGTGTCTTTGGTGTTCAATGTTTTCTCGGGAGTAGAGCGGTGTTGCCAGGAGTGATTGTGTCTTGTTAGCATGGAATTCTAAGTTAGATTAAAGGCCATTTTCTACAGCTCTTTGAAGAGGTTGAAGATTATACTATCTATACTAAATATAATCTCTATGTATCTAAATAACCTTACTAGCGTAAATATAACTATGACAAACATATATGACTATTGATTTATAATTCTCAATACCTATCTAACTTGAAGACTAAGAGAATAAACAACTGTGCAATAAATGAGGACAATGACCTCCAAATGTAAACAATGTCATTACATAAATAATATCAGACTTAGAAATGTACACTGCAATATGGTAAATATATCAATACTATATTTACGTTTATATATATTTATATATAAATAAAATGTTTTAAACAGAGGTAAAAGCATACTCACATACAATAAATAGAGGTAGAAGCATACTCACATACAATATGTATCAATATACAAGAATCAACACCAATACAATTTTCTAAAAACAATAACTCACAAATACCAATTATCACATCAAAACAGTTAATCCCCCTTTTTTTATCAATAAAAATCCCTGAGCCCATAAAATACCTCCCCCATTCCCTCAACCCTATACCAACCCCGAAATGATGTCCCTAACCCTGAGGGCAAACTCTGTTGGGAGAGGGGACATCGTCCTCTAAGATTTCTTCCAGCTGACATGGGGGTGACGTTTGTCTTAGGGGGTCTTGTGAAAGTAAATGATGGTAAAATTCCCAGATTAATATTTGTTCTGAGAAAATTGCAAAAAGTCTCTGAGTGTTTTTAGGAGGTCCAACCAGAATGTTGTATGTGCACCATTCGAAACTGTCTTGTGCCTTTGGCACCAAAAAACAGGTCTAATATTAGCGCTATCAATATCATGACGTCATAATATAATAACCAAGTGGAGTTAATGTTGTGGGGCCCCATCTTCATCCTGGAAACTTCAAAGATTACTGCAGAAAAATTTGTTGTTTGTTACGGGAAAGTTAAACATTATCTACAAAGACATATACAGATGTAAATATTCAATGACAGGTGTAATAGAGACAGAAACAGATATGAGGAAAGGCAAAGAAAGTTTATCAAGTATTATTATTATTTTTTTATTATTATTCTGTCCCATATCATGGCTCCTGACATGAGACAGAAACTCTGAGATATCTCTTATCAACAGGCTTGGAATTGAAGAGGGACTGAGCCATAGTCCAACTCCAAAACCAGCTCTACATATTTATAAAGAAATGTACATTAATACATATTAAAAATGTTTATACTTACTAAACCTACTCGGGTTTCTTGCTGATCCATATTGGGTCAATACTAGTTTCCATCCATCAGTATTCAAATATCCAGGGTCCCTTAAGTTCTTTGAAGATGAGTGTTTTCCTGTGGAGATAAGAAGAGAACCCTGTCCCCAACTTATATGTTTTTCTTACCATTGGTATGATTATTATCCTTGTGAGTGAATTGTTATCTTTTCCAAGGGGCTTCTCCTCTTCAAACTGAACCTTTATTAATTTTGATGGTAGCCACAATTTTTCCTCTCCTGTGGAGACAAGAGCAAAACCCCTTCCCCAATGCAGCACATCTCCTGGCTTCCATTGCGAGGTCAGCACATCCTTGAAATAAACTGGTTGATTTAATTCAGTAGACTTTGCCATTATCCAATATCTTTCTGCAGCTGTTGTCTCCTTCTCATTAGTGTTGAGAGAATTCAAGGTTAATAAAGCATTATGTAACCTATTTCTGGGGGTATTTTTCACCCCTTTTTGTTGTTCAACATATCCTTTATAGTTCTATTTGATCTTTATATGACTGCTTGACCTGTAGGATTGTATGGTATACCTGTAACATGCTTAATATTGTAATAAGCAAAAAGTTTCATTTTCCTAGAGACATAAGCTGGACCATTATCCGTCTTTATTTGTGTAGGTATAGCCATGATGGCCATGACTTCTAATAAGTGAGTGATTACTGAATTGGCCTTTTCTGAGCTTAAAGCAGTTGCCCATTGAAAACCTGAATAAGTGTCAATGGTGTGGTGTACATATTTTTATTTACCAAATTCTGCAAAGTGGAACACATCTATCTGCCAGATTTCATTCCTTTGAGTGTCCTTTGGATTAGTCCCTGCAGGAAGTGGTGATTGGTTATAGAAAGAGCAAGTAGGGTGTTGGGAGCAGTGAGACTCCAGATCCTGAATTTCTTGTAACCCCCTGATCTGAGTGCCTTGAGCTGCTCTGAGCATGAGACCTTCAGGAGTTCCTGATGGCAGGAGAGTGGTTTCTGGTGGGTTTGGCTGTGGCATGGCTATCTCTATATAATCTGCCCCTGAACACAATAAAGGGGGCATTATTGGGGAATTTAAGGATGACCCTTGTCGCTGTCTCTCTGTCCGTGTGTGTCTCTGTATTTTAACCTCCAGCCCCTTTCCTGAAGCTTGCCAACAGGGTAAAAGTGCATCAAACGCAGACATGGGGGCATGGTGTATGGCAGTAGGGCATTTCTTTACAATATCTTTAGCTTGTTGCCATGTAATAGAAAACTCTTTCTTCAAGCCTTTGCTATTGATGTGACTTTTTTATGAAATTCGGAGGCCTGCAGCACACTACCAATCAATAATTGATCAATATCTGCATTACCTTGTGGTAGAGGACCTGGCACACCTGTATGGGATCGGATATGTGTTATATACATAGGGTAAAACCTGTTCCTGATCATGTCTTGTACCTGGATAAACAATGAGGTTAGTTCTGTATCATCAGGTATAAATTCAGCAGTTTCAATATGTAAGATAACTTTCTAAATATTGTGAGTCAGTAACTATATCAAGAGGTTCTTTAAAATCCCTTAGCACCATAAGAATGGCATTTAATTCTGCCTTCTGGACAGAATCATAAGGACTTTGTTCTGGGAGCCCGTGTGTATGAATGATCTGAAAGAAATTAAGCCATTGTGAATTACAGACTACATTCATCCTTTGTTAGAGAGATGATCAAAACCTGGACTATCAGTAACAATGACACTCCCCATGATTGGGTTCAATTGATATCAGCTGTTCTAGAGAATGGACCTCAATTGCATTGGAAATGCTTGTTCAGACAAGAGGCTAGACTTTTAGAACAACAGGAAAGAGTGAGAGGAACTGAGATTTCCCTAGATCAAATTCTAGGTGAAGGACTTTACTCTGATCCTCAGGAACAAGCTCTTTATGATGAACACACCTTATCCATATGTGCCACAGCAGCTTTAAAGGATTGGGGCAGGGTTCAAGAAAGGCCAGATCCTACAGCCATACTGATGAATATCTTGCATATAACCATAGAACCTTCACCTGAAGATGGATGGAGATAGAGACAGAGCCCCACATTGGAGCACTGGACTGAGCTCCCAAGGTCCTGATGAGGAGAAGGAGAGAGAACATGAGAAAGAAAGTCAGAACCGTGAGGGGTGCGTTCACCCACTGAGACGGCGAGACAGAACTAATGGGAGATCACCAAGTCCAGTTGGAATGGGACTGATGGAACCTCCGACCAAACCGCACTCTCTGAGAGTGGCTGACGGTGGAGGCTGACTGAGAAGCCAAGAACAATGGCGATAGGCTTGGTCTCTACGACAAGGACGGGTTCTGTGTGAGCCCTGTCAGTTTGGTTGCTCACCTTCTTGGACCTGGGGGGAGTTGGGAGGACCTTGGACTTAACATAGTGTAGGGAACCCTGATGGCTCTTTGGCCTGGAGAGGGAGGGAGTTAGGGTATGGGTGGAGGGGAGGGGAGGGAAGGGGGAGGAGGAGGAGAGGAGATGGAAATTTTGAATAAAAAATGTGAAAAAAATGAAAAGAAAAGAACAGAGGAAGAATATTAGGAGATAGAGGTTTAAGAGGCAATGGAGACAGCAAGTGGGGAAAAGAGTGAGAGGGGTTGGGTGGATTAACTAAATCAAAGATTGTATTAAAATCCTTTAAAAACTAAAAAAAAGTATTGGCATAGGATTTTATTTTATTTCCACTCAAAAACTACTCATTAAAGTGTATGATTTTCAAAGAAAAAAAAAGACCCAGGACAGAGAGTGGAATCATATATCAGAGTTAAACAGGGTCAGAGAGAACACTTTAGTGACTTTTTACAAAGACTAACTAAAGCTGTACAAATAGGGATACCTGACCCAGAAGCAAGACGTACAATAATTGAGTCTTTGGCTTATGAGAATGCCAATTTGGAGTGCAAAAGGATCCTGGGGCCTTTAAAGATCAGATCAGCGCCTTTGGATGAATGGGTCTTGCATACAATGAATGTTGATATGTTTGACTATGGCACTGACACATGGGTAGAAGAAGCAATTTCTAATGGTAAAAGAAGGCATCAAGATTGTTAGGCTATGCGAAATATTTTAAATTCTTGAATAGTCTTAAATTATTTAAATCAAAATCTATAAGGTTTTCTCTAATAATTGCAAAATACAGGTGTTAAAATATACATTCACAAAATATACCAAGTAAATTTAAGTTTAGCTGATGATTGTCAAAAGTCCATTTTTATATTCAGGAATATTATTGATGGATATGTACAGGAGACTCAAATAAAAAGTGAAGTCAGGTATGGTGGCACACACCTATGACCCCAGCACTTTGAAGACTAAGGTGGGAACATTGTGAGTTTGATTGAAGTCAGTCTGAGTTACATATTGTGTCCCTCTGTCTGTTTGTCTCCCCTCCCCCAAAAATATAACAAAATTACTGTGGTAAAGAGATAATATAGAATTAAAAAATAATTGTTTTAAAAATGGAACAAAATGATGCCAATAAATGTCATTTACTCACTAGACACAGAGCATCCGAATGATGGAACATGAGTTTATGTTTGCAAGTGTCATAGAAATTTCAGGTTGTTTTGTGTAATTTTCCTAAAGAGACTGCACTGATGCACTGGGCAGGACCCTAGTGGATTTGATCAATTCACCTAGAAAACAGAGATATACTCCTCATTTTCTTTAAAGTTCATTTATTTTGGAAATGTTTTTTTATTTAACTCTCAGTTTTTTTTTCTGAATTGCTGTACATGGACTCATGATAGTAGCCCCAGGAATACAACATGTTATTGATCTATTCTTAGGCCCAGTAGTTAGTCATTACACACACACACACACACACACACACACACACACACACACACACACACACACACACACCCCACACACACTTCCAGTGAACATTTTCATATCATTCCCAGTCTTATACTATGTGACATGTGATTAAGCTCTGGGTCTGACTGCTTCCCCACAGTGACACTCCTGCTGCATGTGCTGTTGCTGCTGCTGCTGTTGCTGATTCATCTCAGGGGAACTGGCTCATAACTGTGAGACAGTAATATTCTAGAGCATTGGTGTGCTTCCAGTTGCCGGTGAGATGAATTTAATTTTAGAAGAGTAACATATATTTTTAAATTATTTAACAGTATTAGACAATTGCTATGAATTAATACCTTAAATAAACAATCACCATTTTTTTGCTGCTGGCAAATCTTTTTAATAAATATTTCATTGAACTAATTTGAGTGGCTAAGATCTTCATCTTCCTGACATTCTGGAAGACTTTTTAATGTTGCCAACAGTGGACATTCATCAGCCAACACCATGTATCTTGTCACCTGAATGTCACACAATCACTCCTTGTTCTCTCTGAGTAGCCACATTGTTTTTGGCCATTACTCAGTAAGTATTGTAAAACTTGAAATGAAACCAATACTTTTGACCTAGTATGTATCTAATAATATATTCATTATATTATCTCCTCAGACAAGTATGCTAAGACCGCTATACATTCATAAAACAAGACTGTTCTAAAATCAAATACTGTGATAATGAAGGGGGAAATGATTTTTCTCAGAAGAGTGTAGTGTTACACAAGAAACAGCTCTTTGTTTCTTTTGTTGCACACTTCTTGAGACAGCTGCTTGCTGCCTGCCCAGTCTTTTGGTATGGATCCCTTAAATAGTGATGACATCCATAGTATTATGAATGTTTATTAATACATTTTGAGTTTAGTCCTTACAACTAAGTATTGCAACTTAAGCTAATGTGAAGACCCAAGCACTGCATTTTTTTTCAAATAAAACAAATGACTTTCCTTAGTTCATGGATTGTGGACTTTGGGATGAGAAAAAAAATTTAGATTATCATCTTTAACTATTATTATTGTCTTTTTACTTATTTATTATACATTGTCATAATAATAAATTATAGATGTATAATTAATAAACTGTTGATACATAACCTGTTTGTCCATTTACAATTTGAAAATTGGAATGTGCTAGAGTTCTTATAGTTTGGAGACCAAGGCTTGAACAAAGTATTATCTTTAATAAATAAATTTTTTCTTTTTTGTTTGCTTTTGCTTTAAGATTTACTTATTTTATTTTACATGTTTACATGTTTACCTGCATGTATGTCTGTGCATCAATTGCATAAAATATCAGAGAAGGCAACAGGTTCCCTAAAATTAGAGTTACAAATTGTTAGGGCCCACCATGTCATTTCCATGAATCTAGCCCAGGCTATTTGTAAGAGTATATAAATTTTACAAGAATTTATAACAATAATGGCTATACAATTAATATGGTGTGGAAAGTGCACTAATTACCTCCAACTGTATCATTGTCTTTGATTCCAGATTCTGGGGTGTTGAGTTCATTGAAAAAGGCAAATAAAAATAGATGAATTGAGATAGACATACGGATGATTAAAATAGTGGGATTATAATGAATTATCAACTCCTATTCCACTAGAATTATGAACGAAAACATGGATAGTTGTAAAATAGAGCTCATTAAAATTATGAAACATGAGAATGACTCACCTCAGTCTTTTGCATTTCTTTCATGATTTTTTCCCAAGATCAACATAATTTTTATTCAGTTGTACAAACATGATTATCCTTATCTATGCTTATCACTACTGTTTTCAGTGTTAACTATAAAATAAGGCATTGTAAGTCAAATAAGTAGAATTATATTTCTATGGCATGAGTTCTAGGTAAAATAAAGGCACATCCTATACAGAAAACAGAGAAACATCACCATTAAAAATAGCCTAAAATAACATAAATATATTGGGTTAACAATAATGAAAGTACTGAAAGACCTGTATAACAAGAACTTTAAGTCATTAAAGAAAGAAATTGTAAAAGACATCAGAAAATAGATCTCCCATGCTCTTGGATAGGTAGGGTCAACATAATAAAAATGCCAATCGATTCAATGCAATTCCCATCAAAATCCCAATGCAATTCTTCACAGACCTTGAAAGAACAATACCCAAATTCATATGGAAAAAAACCAAGAAAGCTTAAATAATTCTATACAATGAAGAAACCTCTTCATCATTCCTTCCATCAAGTTCTATTATAGAACTACAGTAATGAAAACAGTTTTGTATTGGTATAAAAAACCAGACATGTGGACCAATGGAGTCATATCAAATGTGTGGTTCTCAAGCCACAAACCTATGAGCACCTGATTTTTGATAAAGAAACCAAAATTATACACTGGGAAAAAAGAAAGCATCTTCAACAAATGGTGCTGAAATAAAATGATTTCAGCATATAGAAGAATGCAAATAGATCCATATCTATCCCCATGAACAAAACTCAAGTCCATATCGATCAAAGACCTCAAAATAACTCCAGTCACACTGAACCTTCTAAAAAAGAAAGTGAAGAGTAGCCTTGAATTCATGGGCACTGGAGACCACTTGCTAAATATAACACCAGTAACTCAGACACTGAGAGCAACAAACAAACAAACAAACAAACAAACAAATAAATGGGACCTCCTGAAACTGAGACATTTCTCTAAAGCAAAGGACAAAGTCAATGAGACAAAAAGGCAGCCTACTGAAGGTGAAAAGATCTTCACCAACCCCACATCAAACAGGGGACTGATTTCCAAAATATGTAAAGACCTCAAGAAAATTGACATCACAATACCAAATAAGCCAATTGAAAATGTGGTACAGATAAAAACAGAGAATTTTCAACAGAAGAATTTCAAATGGTAGAAAGACACTTAACACAATGTTCAACATCTTTGGGCATCAGGAAAGTGCAAATAAAGATGACTCTGAGATATCATCTTGCACCAGTCACAATGGCTAAGATCAAAAACACCAATGACAGCTTATTCTAGAGAAGATTCAGATTAAAGGGAGCACTCCTCCATTGTTGGTTGGGGGGCAAAATTGTACAACCACATTGGAAATCAGTATGGCAGTTTCACAGAAAATTGAGAAACAACCTACCTTGAGACCTAGGAATACCATTTTTGGGTATACCTAAAGGATGGTGAACATACTATAAGAACTTTTGCTAACTATGTTCATAGCAGCATTATTTGTAATAGCCAGAACCTGGAAGCAATCTAGATACCCCTCAACTGAAAAATGGATAATGAAAATATGGTACACTTATACAATGGGGTACTATTCACAGTTAAAAACAATGACATCTTGAAATTTGCATGCAAATGTATGGAACTAGAAGAAAAACATCCTAAGTGAGATAACCCAGATCCAGGAAGATGAGCAGGGTATGTACTCACTTATAATTAGATATTAGACATAAGAAAAGGGATAACAAACCAATAGTCCATGACCCCAAGAAGCTAGGTATCAAGGAAAACCCTCAGAGAAACATACATGGATACCTCTGGGAATGGGAAATAGACAAGATCTACTGATAAAATTGAGAACATGGGAGTCAGGGAGAAGGGACGGTCGAAGGAGAGAAGGAGGGAAGAACTAGAGGGGGCAATAACTTGAGGTAATGGGATGATCAAGTTGGGGTAAGGACAGAGAATGAGAGCAAGAAAACAGATATCTTGATTGAGAGAACCATTATGGGGCTAACAGGAAACCTGGTACTGGAGGAATTTTCAGGAAGTCACAAGGATTATCCCAGCTAAGACCCTAAGCAATTGTGGAGAGGGTGCCTGAATTAGCCTTGCCCTGTGGTCAGATAAATGACTTTCATGTTATCATAGCTTCCTTTGGGTATATAATCCAAAATGGTATTTTGCTGGGTCTTAAGAGAGATTGTTTCCTAATTTTCTGAGAAATTGCCATTCTGATTTCCAATGGCTGTACAAATTTCCACTCCCATGAGCAACGGAGGAGTGTTACCCTTACCTCACATCCTCTCCAGCTAAAACTGTCATCAGCATTTTTGATCTTGGCAATTCTGACAGGTGTAAGATGGGATATCAGAGTTGTTTTGATTTGTATTTCTCTGATGCCTGTGTAGGTAGAGCATTTTCTTAGGTGTCTTTCACACATTTGTGATTCTTCTGTTGAGAGTTCTCTGTTTAGGTCTGTACCCCATTTTTTATTGGAATATGTGTTCTTTGGATGTTAAGTTACTTGAGTACTTTGTGTATTTTAAGATCAGTCCTCTATCTGATGTGAGGTTGGTAAATATCTTTTCACATTGTGTAGGCTGCCGTTTTGTCTTGTTGATGCTGGCTTGCTTACAGAAGCTTCTCCGTTTCAGGAGGTTTCATGTCTTAATTGTTGCTGTCATTGTCTGTGCTACAGTGATTATATTAAGAAGTGGTCTCCTGGGCTAATGTGTTCAAGTGTACTTCCCACTTTCTCTTCTATGAGATTCAGTGCGGTTAGTTTTATGTTGAGGTCTTTCATCTATTTGGACTTGACTTTAGTGCATAGTAATAAATATGGATCTCTATGGATTCTTCTATGTGTTGACATCCAGTTATGCTAGTACCATTTGTTGAAAATTCTTTCTTTTTTCCATTTTATATTTTTAGCTTCTTTGTCAAAAATCAGCTGTTCATAGGCATGTGGATTGATAAACCAGGTCTTTGATTTGATTCCTTTGGTCCTCCTGTTTGTTTTTATGCCAATACCAGCTGAAGGAAGCTCATTCATACCGTAAGGACATGTGCCCAACTATGTTCATAGCAGCATTACTTGTAACAGCCAGAACCTGGAAACAACCTAAATTTTCCTCAACTGAAGAATGGATAAAGAAACTGTGGTACACTTATACAATGAATGCTGCTTAGTTTTAAAAAATAATGACATCTTGAAATTTGCAAGCAAATGGATGGATCTAGAAAAAATATTGAGTGAGGTAACTCAGACACAGAATGACAAATATCATGTGTAATCACTCATTAGTGGTTTTTTGACACAAAGCAAAGAAAATCCAGCCTACAATTTACAACCTCAAAGAATATAGACAACAAAGAAGACCATAAGAGAAACATATATGGATTAAATTAGGAAGGGGGGGAAAGAAAAGATCTCCTGAATAAATTGGGAGTGTGGGGATCACAGGAGATGCAAGAAGAGGAGAGGAGAGGAAGGAAGGAGAGCTGGGAGAATGTATAGCTCAATAAAAACAATTTAAAAAAGAAATCTTAAAAAAGAAAGTCATCATAGTGTTTAGTTGGAGGTTCACCCCAGTCACCTGACATTCATATTAGAATGTTGGATGGAAAGTTCCATTTTAAAGTTCCCTTCCACTTCCCTCTGCAGGCTTGTGTCGGTTCTCCGGTCCCTGTGTCTCCCAAGTTTTCCCTAGTGTTCTCAGGTGTCCTGCTCCTGTTCTAAGGCCATCCACCCAAAGGGGTCAGACTCTGGCCTCCAGGCAGGTCTGAGGATTCCTGTGGAGGGGTGCGGGCTCCTTCAGATTGGGCTGCCAGGTTCGCTGTGTGGTATTCCATCCCGCCCTGCTCCCACCTTGGCCCTTTTGTCTGGGCTGCGACCCTGGGCTGCCTGGAATCCCTGATCCTGTGCCCTGACATTCCATCTGAACTGGTGAGTGAATGCGGACCCTGGGGTAACCTGCCCTGGAAGAGAGCACAGACCCCCTACCCCCACTTCCCTCTGCAGGCTTGTGTCATCGGTTCTCCAGTCCCTGTGTCTCCCAAATTTTCCCTAGTGTTCTCAGGTGTCCTGCTCCTGTTCTAAGGCCATCCACCCAGAGGAGTCAGACTCTGGCCTCCAGGCAGGTCTGAGGATTCCTGCAAGGGAGTGCGGGCTTCTTCAGATTGTGACGCAAGGAATAGGTCCTCCTCTGGCACTGGGGAGATCCAACCAGTTTCAGTCACAGCAAAGATTGGTCTAGGACACCAAACGCCTCCGGGCTCCTTTTGAAGGAAGAGATGGGCAGGCGCCAATGCAGGAACTCCTCCAACAACATGAAAGGCAACATGACATCACCACAAGCCAGACATCCCGAAACAACAAGAATTGAACACCCTACCCCAGAAGATATAGAAGAAACCGACCTTAAACAGTACTTTATGAAAATAATAGAGGACCTTAAACAGGAGGTAAAAAACTGCCATAAAGAAATGGAGATGACAAACAAAAAGGTAGACGAAATAAATAAATCTCTCAAAGATACCCAAGAAAAACAAGAAAAACAAGAAAAAGCAATCAAACAGGTAAGGGAAACAGTACAAGACCTGATAAATGAAATGGAGGTATTGAAGAAAACACAATCTGAGGGACGACTGGAAATGGAAACTCTGAGTAAATGAACAGAAACTTCAGAGACAAGTATTTCCAACTGAATACAAGAGATGGAAGAAAGAATCTCGGAATCTGAAGATACTATAGAGGAAATAAACTCACAGATTAAAGAACTAAACAAATCTAACAAATTCTTAACACAAAACATTCAGGAAATCTGGGACACCATGAAAAGACCAAACCTAAGAATAATTGGGGTAGAAGAAGGAGAAGAATTACAACTCAAAGGCCCAGAAAACATATTCAACAAAATTATAGAAGAAAACTTCCCCAACCTAAAGAAGGATGTTCCTATGAAAGTACAAGAAGCCTACAGAACACCAAATAGACTGGATCAAAAGAAAGCATCCCCACGCCATATAATAATCAAAACACAAAACATACAGAATAAAGAACAGATATTAAGAGCTGCAAAGGAAAAAGTTCAAGTAACATATAAAGGGAAACCTATCAGAATTACACCTGATTTCTCAAAGGAAACCATGAAAGCCAGAAGAGCTTGGATAGATGTGCTACAGACACTAAGGGAACATGGATGCAAGCCTAGACTATTATACCCAGCAAAGCTTGCATTCACCATTGATGGAGAAAACAAGATATTCCAGGACAAAAACAGATTTAAACAATACGCAGCCACAAATCCAGCCTTGCAGAAAGTAATAGAAGGAAAATCACAAACCAAGGAGTCCAACAATGCCCACAATAACTCAGGCATCTAGCGACCCTTCACCAGCACAACTAGAAGAAGGGAAACACACAAACTCTACTACTAAAAATGACTGAAGTTAACAACCACTGGTCATTAATATCACTTAATATCAATGGACTCAATTCACCTATAAAAAGGCACAGGCTAAGAGACTGGATACGAAAACAGAATCCAACATTTTGCTGTTTACAAGAAACACACCTCAACCACAAAGACAGACACCTACTCAGAGTAAAGGGTTGGGAAAAGGTTTATCAAGCAAATGGCCCTAAGAAACAAGCGGGTGTGGCCATACTAATTTCCAACAAAGTTGACTTCAAACTAAAATCAATCAGAAGAGATGGAAAGGGACATAACAGGAAAAATCCATCAGAATGAAGTCTCAATCCTGAATATCTATGCCCCTAATATAAAAGCTCCCACTTATGTAAAAGAAACACTTCTAGAACTCAAGGCAGCCATCAAACCACACACACTAATAGTTGGAGACTTCAACACTCCTCTCTCACCAATGGACAGGTCAATCAGACAGAAACCTAACAGAGAATTGAAAGACTTAATGGAGGTAATGAACCAAATGGACTTAACAGACATCTATAGAACATTCCACCCAAATAGGAAAGAATATACCTTCTTCTCTGCGGCTCATGGAACCTTTTCGAAAATTGACCATATACTTGGTAACAAAGCAAACTTCCACAGTTACAAAAAAATATTAGTAACCACCTGTGTCTTATCGGATCACCATGGATTAAAATTAGAATTCAACAACAATGCTACCCCCAGAAAGCCCACAAACTCATGGAAACTGAACAGTCAACTACTGACCCACACCTGGGTCAAGGAAGAAATAAAGAAAGAAATTAAAGTCTTTCTTGAATTTAATGAAAACAAAGACACAACATACTCAAACCTATGGGACACAATGAAAGCAGTGCTAAGAGGAAAGTTCATTGCACTAAGTGCCCACTTAAAGAAAACGGAGAAAGCGCTCATTGGTGACTTAACAGCACACCTGAAAGCTCTGGAAAAAAAAAAAAAGAAACAGACTCACCTAGGAGAAGTAGAAGACTGGAAATAATCAAAATGAGGGCAGAAATCAACAAAATAGAAACACAGAAAACAATCCAAAGAATCAATGAAACAAGAAGCTGGTTCTTGGAGAAAATCAACAAGATTGACAAACCCTTAGCCAAAATAATCAAACGGCAGAGGGAGAACACGCAAATTAATAAGATCAGAAATGAAAAGGGGGACATAACCACAGACACAGAGGAAATTCAGAGAATCATTAGATCTTACTACAAAAGCCTGTATGCCACAAAATTGGAAAATGTAAAAGAAATGAACAGTTTTTTAGATAAATACCATATACCAAAGTTAAACCAGGACCAGGTAAATGCTCTAAATCGTCCTGTTAGTCGCGAAGAATTAGAAACTGTTATCAGAAACCTCCCTACCAAAAAGAGCCCAGGACCAGATGGTTTCAATGCGGAATTCTACCAGAACTTCCAAGAAGACCTAATACCTATACTCCTTAAGGTATTTCATAATATAGAAACTAAGAGTCACTGGCAAATTCCTTCTATGAAGCTACAGTTACCCTGATACCTAAACCACACAAAGACTCAACCAAGAAAGAGAATTACAGGCCAATCTCACTCATGAACATTGACACAAAAATTCTCAATAAAATACTGGCAAACCGAATCCAAGAACACATTAGAAAAATTATCCATTACGATCAAGTAGGCTTCATCCCAGATATGCAGGGCCGGTTCAACATACGAAAATCTATCAATGTAATCCATCATATAAATAAACTGAAGGAAAAAAAACCATATGGTCATCTCATTAGATGCTGAAAAAGCATTTGACAAAATTCAGCACCCTTTTATGATAAAGGTCTTGGAGAGATTAGGGATACAAGGGTCATTCCTAAATATAATAAAAGCTATTTACAGCAAGCCGACAGCTAACATCAAATTAAACAGAGAGAAACTCAAGGCTATCCCACTAAATTCAGGAACACGACAAGGCTGTCCATTCTCTCCTTATCTCTTCAATATAGTGCTTGAAGTTCTAGCAATAGCAATAAGACAACATAAGGGAATCAAGGGGATTCAATTTGGAAAGGAAGAAGTTAAACTTTCATTATTTGCAGATGATATGATAGTATACATAAGCGACCCCAAAAACTCCACCAAAGAACTCCTACAGCTGATAAACTCCTTCAGTAACGTGGCAGGTTACAAGATCAACTCCAAAAAATCAGTCGCCCTTTTATACACAAAGGATAAGGAAGCAGAGGGGGAAATCAGAGAAGTATCACCTTTCACAATAGCCACAAATAGCATAAGATATTTGGGAGTATCTCTAACCAAGGAAGTGAAGGATTTATTTGACAAGAACTTTAAGTCTTTGAAGAAAGAAATTGAAGAGGATACCAGCAAATGGAAGGATCTCCCCTGCTCGTGGATTGGGAGGATCAACATAGTAAAAATGGCAATTCTACCAAAAGCAATCTATAGATTCAATGCAATCCCAATCAAGGTCCCATTAAAATTCTTCACAGAGATTGAGAGGACAATAATCAACTGTATATGGAAAAACAAGAAACCCAGGATAGCCAAAAAAATCCTATACAATAAAGGTACTTCTGGAGGCATTACCATCCCTGACTTCAAACTCTATTACAAAGCTACAGTATTGAAAACAGCTTGGTATTGGCATAAAAACAGAGAAGTTGACCAATGGAATCGTATAGAAGACCCGGAACTTAAACCACAAAGCTATGAACACGTGATTTTTGATAAAGGAGCCAAAAGTACACAATGGAAGAAAGAGGGCATCTTCAACCAATGGTGCTGGCATAACTGGATGTCAACCTGTAGAAGAATGAAAGTAGATCCATATCTATCACCATGCACAAAACTCAAGTCCAAATGGATTAAAGACCTCAATATTTATTTGAACACATTGAGCTTGATAGAGGAGAAAGTGGGAAGTACTCTACAACAAATGGGCACAGGGAACCGTTTCCTATGCATAACCCCAGCTGCACAGACTTAAGGGCAACATTGAATAAATGGGACCTCCTGAAGTTGAGCAGCTTCTGTAAAGCAAAGGACATTGTCACTAAGACACAAAGGCAGCCTACTGACTGGGAAAAGATCTTCACCAACCCTGCAACTGACAAAGGTCTGATCTCTAAAATATATAAGGAACTCAAGAGACTAGACGGTAAAATGCCAATTAACCCAATTAAAAAATGGGGCGCTGAACTGAACAGAGAATTCTCAACAGAAGAAGTTCGAATGGCCAAAAGACACTTAAGGTCATGCTCAACCTCCCTAGCTATCAGGGAAATGCAAATCAAAACAACTTTGAGATATCATCTTACACCTGTCAGATTGGCTAAAATCCAAAACACCAATAATAACCTTTGCTGGAGAGGTTGTGGGGTAAGGGGTACACTCATCCATTGCTGGTGGGAATGCAAACTTGTGCAACCACTTTGGAAAGCAGTGTGGCGGTTTCTCAGGAAATTCGGGATCAACCTACCCCAGGACCCAGCAATTCCACTATTGGGAATCTACCCAAGAGATGCCCAATCATATAACAAAAGCATATGCTCATCTATGTTCATAGCAGCATTATTTGTAATAGCCAGATCCTGGAAACAACCTAGATGCCCTTCAGTGGAAGAATGGATGAAGAAACTGTGGAATATATACATGCTAGAATACTACTCAGCGGTAAAAAACAATGACATCTTGAATTTTGCAGGCAAATGGATGGAAATAGAAAACAGTATTCTGAGTGAGGTAACCCAGACCCAAAAAGATGAATATGGGATGTACTCACTCATAATCGGTTTCTAGCCATAATTAAAGGACATCGAGCCTATAAATTTGGGATCCTTGAGAAGATAATAAGAAGGTGAACTCCCAAAAAAAGATATAGTAATCCTCCTGGATATTGGAAGTAGACACGATCGCCAGGCAAAATTGGGAACTTGAGGGTTGGGCAAGACTGGGCCAAGGGAAGATGGGGAGAGAAAAGTGTGAAGGGGAGAACGGGGGGAGCTCGGAGGAATGGGGTGCTTGGGATATAGGAAGGGTGGATATGGGAGCAGGGAAGCATATATCTTAATTTAAGGAGCTACCTGAGGGTTGTCAAGAGACTTGACCCTAGAGGGGTTCCCAGGTTTCCAGGGAGACGCCCCCAGTTAGTTCCTTGGGCAGCTGAGGAGAGGGAGCCTGAAAAGGCCAGTTCCTATAGCCATACTGATGAATTTCTTGCATATCACCATAGAACCTCCACCTGACGATAGATGAAGAAAATGACAGAGCCTCACATTGGAGCACCGGACTGAGCTCCCAAGGTGCTGATGAGGAGCAGAAGGAGAGAGAACATGAGAAAGAAAGTCAGGACCGTGAGGGAACCTCCAGCTGGCGACAGATGGGGAAGGTGACTGAGCCCCACATTGGAGCACTGGACTGAGCTCCCAAGGTCCTGATGAGGAGCAGAAGGAGCGAGAACATGAGGGAGAAATCAGGAACGAGAGGGGTGCGTTCACTCATGGAGATGGTGGGACAGAACTAAAGGGAGATCACCAACTCCAGTTGGAATGGGACTGATGGATCATGCTACCAAACCCGTCTCTCTGAATGTGGCCAACAGCGGGGGCTGACTGAGAAGCAAAGGACAATGGCTCTGGGCTCTGATTCTTCTGCATGGACGGGCTCTGTGGGAGCCTTCTCAGCTTGGTCGATCACCTTCCTGGACCTGGGGGGAGTTGGGAGGACCTTGGTCTTAGCATAGAGTGGGGAACCCTGATGGCTCCTTGGCCTTGAGAGGGAGGGAGGGGAGGTATGGGTGGAGGGGAGGGGAGGGAAGGGGGAGAAGGAGGGGAGGGAGGGGGGAGGAGGAGGGAAGGAGGTGGAAATTTTTAAATATAAAAAAAAATAAACCATGAGGAAAAAAAAAATAAAGCTCCCTTCCCTGGGAGTTCAACAACCCAGACTCCATCCTCTGAAATAGTCTGCCAAATTGAAACAAAGAGAACAATACAAAGAATTAATGAAACAAGGATTTGGATCTTTGAGAAAACCAACAACCTTATAAACCTTTATCCAAATGTGGAGGCCTAAAAATGTGAACCTATTTCAACCGTGACCAAAAGTCAGAGAGTTGGTACTTAACTCTATTCCTTCAAGGTGATTGTGTTTCTACCTCAAACAAAGTTACCACCTAGATTTAGATCAGAGACTTCTGCTTTCTCAAGGTTATTTTCAAAAGGTGTGGCTAATATCCAGACCTTATGCTTCAGGTATAAACAAGTAGATATGTTTCTATCCAAACAAAAGTCTAAAGATCCATGTAAGTTCCAGTTCCCTTAATGTGATTAACGTTTAATTCCACCTAGGGAGTGGGTTGCCTAGAGAATGTTTTGGTTTCGGATGTGAGTGTTACTTGTTTTGTACTTGCAACAGAATGTTTATCTATTAATGGAGTCCACAACTTTAAACTGGTTTGGTTACTTCCCTGTATCATGTTAATGCAGTTTTTTTAATCTTACACCTACCAATTGGGGTTGGGTTATTTTAAGCAATTTGAAAATAAACAAAGGTAATTTCTTTATTTACTGGAACTCCCTGCAATACCATTCTATGATTTCTGTTTTATTATTTCGCATCTTTGTACTCTTTACTTGTATTTCTAATTTCCACATCCTTAACCTGGCAAGTGGTATTTTTGTTGAGGATGGTCCCCAATATCCAAACTAACTAAAAGGAAGAAAGAAAATCTCCAAATCAAGAAAATCAGTAATGAAAGGGGGACATAACAATAACAGACTCCTAGGAAATAGAAAGAATCATTAGGGCATATTTTAAAAAGATCTATTCTACAAAATTGAAAAATCTAAAACAAATGGACTAATTTCTCGATAGATATCACTTGCTAAAATTAAATCAAGGTCAGAAAAAATTAAATAGACCAATAACAACTAAAGAAATAGAAAGATTCATAATAAGGGTCCTAACAAAAAAAATTTCATGGTCAGACAGTTTTAACACAGAATTCTACCAGATTTTCAAAAAAGAGCTAATATCAATACTCTTAAAAATTTATACATCATAGAAAAAAAAGCAATGTTGCAAAATTCTTTATACAAGGCCACAGTTATCCTGGTCCCCAAATGACAAAAGATTCAGAAAAGCAAGAGAATTACACACCAATTTCATTTATGAACATTAATTCAAAACTTCTCAACAAAATACTTGCAAACCTAATCCAAGAACACATCAAAAAGAACATCTATAGCAGACGCAGAGATCTGTAAACACTGGGCCAAGCTCCAGGAATACAGCTGAAGAGGAAGGGACTATATGAGCAAGGGGTTGGCATAAGATCATAATGCAAAACCCCACAGAGACAGCTGGCCTGAGTTTGTACAAGTTCATGGACTCTAGACCAATTACAATGGAGCCTGCATGGGAGAAACTTAGGCCCATGTATGAGGGTGACAGCTGTGTAGGTTGATCTGTTTTGGGGGTTCCTAGCAATAGAACCAGAACCTACCCTGGTGTATGAACTGGTATTTTGAAACTATTACCTATGGTGAGATACCTTGCTCAGCCTTGATGCAAAGGGGAGGAGCACAGTCCTGCCTCAAATTGATTTGTCATGCCTCCTTGACTCCCATGTGAGTCCTTAAACTGTTTGAATAGAGATGGAAGAGGAGTGCAGGGGGGGGCAGGTAGAAGGGAGGTGTGGGGGAGAGAATAGGAGGAGAAGAAGAGGTGAACTGTGTGAGGAATTCCACAGAATTTCAAAGAAGAGTTAATACCAAGAGTCTTCAAATTGTTCCAAACAATAGAATCACAAGGATTTTTATGATTTTATGGGGCTACAGTTACCGATACCCAAAACGTGCAAAGACACAATAAAGAAATAGAATTATAGTCCAGTCTCCCCCATAAACATTGGTGCAAATATACTCAATAAAATACTAGTGAACATAACCCGAGAACACATCAAAAAAAAATCAACCAGCATGATCAAGTAGGCTTCATCTCAAGGATGCAGGTATGGTTCAACATAGAAAATCTGTCAATATAATCTACCATGTAAATAAACTAGAAGAAAAAAACCACACAGTCATCTCATTAGATGCTGAAAAGGCCTTTGACAAAATCCAATACCCCTTCATGATAAAGACATTGGTAATAAAGGAGTTACAAGGAACAGATCAAAACTTAACAAAGACAGTTTACAGCAAACCAGCAGCCAAAATCAAAATAAATGAAGAGAAACTGCAAAGCAATTTTACTGAAATCTGGAGCAAGACAAGGTTTTCCAATCTTTCCTCATTTATTCAAAACAATACCTAAAGTTCTAGCTAGAGCAATAAGTCAACAAAAGGAGATAAATGGGATACAAATTGGAAAGAAAGAAGTTATGTTATTTGCAGATGAAATGATAGAATACATAAGTGGCTCTAGGAATTGTAACAGGGAATTCATACAGCTGATAATACCTTCAGTAATATAGCAGGATACAAAATTAACTAAAAAATAAACAAAACAGTAGCCCTCCTGTATACAAATGATAAACAGGTAGAAAAGGATTCAGAGACCATCGCCCTATACAATAGCCACAAATAATATGAAATATTGGGGAGCAGCTCTAACAAAACAAATGAAAAGCCAAAATGACAAGAACACTAAGCCTTTGAAGAAAGAAGTTGAAGAAAATATCAGAAAATGGAAATATCTCCCATGCTCTTGCATAGGCAGGATTAAAATAATAAAAATGACAACCTTACCAAAAACAATCTACAGGTTCAATGCACTACCCATCAAAATCCCAAAACAATCATACACAGAACTCAAAAAAATACAATACTCAACTCCATATAGAAAAAAAAAAAACAGGACAGCTAAAACAATCCTGTATTATAAAGGAACTTCCAGAGACATCACCATCCCTAACATCAAGCTCTACTATACAGCCATAGTTTAAAAGAAAAGAACCAAAAAACAGAAAACGCCTCGACCAATGGAAACAATTTGAAAACCCTGACATTAAACCAAACACCTATGAATACCTGATTTTTGAAAAAGAAGCTAAAACTATACAATGGAAAAAAGAAAGCATCTTTAACAATGGTGCTTACATAACTGTATGTCATCATGTAGAACATTACGAATATATCCTTGCCTATCACTGTGTACAAAACTCAAGTACAAGTGGATCAAATACCTCAACATAAATCCAAGTATACTGACCTTAACAGAACAGGAAGTGGAGTTAGCCTTGAATGCATTGGCACAGGAGATCACTTCCTAAGTATAAGACCAACAGTATAGACACTAAGAGCAACAATAAATAGGACCTTCTAAAATTGAAAATTGTCTATAAGGAAAGGGACACCATAAATAAGCCAAAAACAACAGCCAACAAATGGGAAAAGATCTTCACCAACCCCACATTTGACAGAGGGCTGATCTCCAAGTATGTAAAAGAATCAAGAAAATAGATATTAAAAAAAATAGAAAAAAAAGAAAATAGATATTAAAGTACAAAATAATCAAGTTAAAATGGGGTATATTCTAAACAGAGAATTCTTAATAGAAAAATCTCAAAAGGCCAAAAGACACTTAAGGAATTGCTCATTAATTATCAAGGAAACGTAAATCAAAATGACTCTGAGCTACCATCTTACACCAGAAAGGTCTGAATGGCTAAGATCAAAAGCACATCACACTTTTCTCACTTGGGCTGGTTCCACTCCCTGTTAGCAGCTTTCCTCAGCAGGTATCACATGACTCTGGCATCTCCAACGGCCTGGGGTCTCTGAGGCAATCCAGGTTTGACTTTCACAGCTCCACACAATGCCTCCCTCTCTAGGCTTCCATGCAGTGACACCTGTGCCTGGCCTCAGCAGCTTTCCTCAGTCACAGAGGGGGATTCCATAACCTCTTTCTTCTAACCCTCATCTAAAGCCAGAACCATGTGACCAAAGCTGTCAAGTTCTGCTGCTTTCTGGGGCTGTGATGTGGCCCCTCATTCAATGACATCTTCATAAGATCTCTGTTTTCTATGGTTTCCTTCACTGCCAAAGCTCAGCTTTCCTGGAAGTAACTGACAGGAAGGAGAAAGTCTATTGAGAATATATGGTTGAATAAAACAAGTAGAATTTTTATTATCAATAAAAGAAAAAACTAAGTGGAGTATGGTGTTGCACACTTGTAACCTGAGCTGGAGAGGCGGAGACAGGAAAATACCTGGGATATCATCTTGTCCTATTTGGCAAACCCCAGGTCAGTGAGAGAAACTATCAAAACCAAGGTGAATGGCTTCTGAAGAAAAACAGCAAACATTGTCTCTTTACCTCAATGTACACATGCACACACATCCTTCACCTGTGCACACACACATGAATACACATGTACACAAAACAAACTGTACATCATATATTAACAATTTCGTTTTACTAATAATATGTCAGTATTGATGAAGTGTAAATGTACAGACACATGGAATTTTCATATAAGACTCATTAAGTAACTGTGGTAAAAAGGGAAAATTTAAATTCACAGTATTTTTGTGGATCCAGAGAAACTACACTTAGGAAAGAGTATTAAAGATGCAATAGGACATTTAAACTATTTTTGATGGCTGAGAGTAGATTAAATTCCCCTTAAAAGAAAAATGTAAAATGTCAGCATCAGCAAGGAACTTTCTTTGAGTAACCTCAGCATCAGGGAACATTTATGATAAAAAGTAAAGAAGAGAGACAAAGAGAACTCCTGTGGAAATTTCAACTTATGGTATACAGTGACCTTCAAAAAATCAGTAGCACTTAGCGACAAAAGTGTCACAAGAATGTCCATGAGTAATACCACAAATTTTATTTAAATTATTAAGAATCTTGATTTGCTACTTGAACTATTACAGAGTTTAAGAAGAATAAGTTTTTGGAAAAAGTAGTTGTGTTTGCACCAGAATGAAGCCTCGCAAACATTTGTCTGTATTTCCAGCTCACGGGGTCAGGGACAAAGGCCTCTTCTGACCTTGTGGTTACCAGGAATTCGCACATACATACATGCTAACACAATACTCATAAATATAAAAAGAATAAATAAATCATTTTATTAAAAATGAGAAAAATTATCTCGTTTTGAAAATATGGTGGCACAAAGACTGCATGTGTTTCAGCATATTGATTATTCTGTCATCAGAACTGATTTGTACCAAAGGACTAATTGTGGGATAGACATTCATCACAAACTTCTGAACACTCAGGGTGACTGGGTCGTACATCTGTAACAGGACTGCGATATGTGAGATGATGAAATCTACCCAGTACATGACCACAAAAAAAACCACCAGCAGCAAGATGGTCTGGGTGGCCCTTTTCTCAGGGGATGCTCTCAGGTGGCTGAGTCTGTGAAGATACTTATGTTGCCTCTGATGTCTGAACAAGATAAGCACCATGTATGCACTTGTAGCCAGCATAAGTCCTACAAGAAATACATCTCTGGAGGTTGTCACTGTTAAAATCAGTGCCCTGATGATGTAGTTCATGGAGAAGATTGAACAGAATTTAGTGACCTTCATCTGGTTGGTCTCACTCACATTGGTAAAAGCACCAGAATAGATGATTCGGTAACTAGTGAATGACAAGTTGAAAGACCAAATAAATAAGAAAACAGAAATCATGTACTTTTTTAGTTTATATTTAAATTTTGCCAAGAAAGAAGTACTGGGAATGATAGTGACAGCTTGGAACACACTCAGGAGGCAGGTGATACAGATGGAGAGGCCTCTCATCACCCTGCTTATGTAAAAAGATGTCTTACATTTGAAGTCATTATTAATATTTAGTGCATCACATATATCCCAAAGCCAAACATCCACTCCAGTGAGGAGCAGCACTATGTGGATGAAGCTCAATTGACATGAGATCATGTCCGTGGGCTTAGGTCTGTGATGTAGAATTATGAAAGCATAGAAAACAAGAAGAAACATATTGGCCAGGACTCCAAGTCCAGCTTGGAAATTAAGGACAATCCTAAATGAGGACATATGTGGAAATTTTATTCACCTTAAGAGCAGGAAATAAAAAAGGATATTTATGCCCTGGCAATGCTAGAGCATGCATGAGCAGCCCATATGTGGTGGTTCTGTTGACCTTGTCCATATTAGGTTTCATGGTCTAAGTTGATGAGGACGACTGACCAGATTTCTTCCTCAAGAGGGCACCAGATCCCAATACAGATGGTTGTGGAAATCTATTTCAAATATCTGAAAAAAATAATAGAGTATTCAGCAAACTTTTGATTAACTGGTCAGTATGTCTAAATCATCATTCTGTTTTGCCTATTTATCCTTGATTAACACATATCTTTATTTTTTGAAGTTTCACATTAGACATGGCCTATGTTTCTAAATAACCTCAATATTTCTCCTGGACATGCAACATATTGAGCATGATAAATGCATTCTTAGCCATGTCTATACAGAATGCACACTTCATGTGCTTGTATTGCACCTAGACCACATGCCTTAGAAATTGAATCCTACTGATCTGACTTACATTGCCTCATTTTATAGTTAACACTGGAAACAGCAGTGATGAGAATCAAGGAGCATAATCATATTTGTACAAGTGATTAAATATTATGTTGATCTGTGGTAAACTCACAAAATAAATCCAAAAGAGTGAGATCAGTCAGTTTTATATTCCATAATTTTAATAAGCTCCATTTTACAACTATCCATGTTTTCATTCATAATTCTAATAGATTTATAGTTGATAATTCATAATAACCCACTCTTTTAATCAGTTGGATGTCTATCTCTATTCATTTATTTATTTTTATTTTTCAATTAACTCACCACTCTAGAATCTGGAGTTAAAGACAATGATACAGTTGGAGGTCATTAGTGCACTTTCCACACCGTATTAATTGTATAACCATTATTGTTATAAATGCTCCTAGATGTCTCCCAGTTTACTTCCCATCCCATTGTGTGAACTTGTGTGAACTCTACTTCTGGTTTAAATAACAAACACTCAGCTATCAAGATATGTTTTTTTATATATTTTTTCATAGCAGGACAGTGGTGGGGAGTAAATCATTAACAGCCCCCAGCTAGTTCCTTGGGCAGCTGAGGAGAGGGTGCCAGAAATATCCAGATCCTATTGCCATACTCATGAATATCTTGCATATCACCATAGAACCTTCACCTAGCTTTGGATGGAGAAAATGACAAGAGCCCCACATAGGAGCACCGGATTGAGCTCTCAAGGTCCTGATGAGGAGCAAAAGGAGGGAGATCATGAGCAAGGAAGTCAGGACCGTGAGGAGTGCGTTTACCCATTGAGACTGTGGGACAGATCTAACGGGAGACCACCAAGTCCAGTTGGAATGGGACTGATGGAACAGGGGACCAAACCGGACTCTCTGAATGTGGCTGACGGTGGAGGAGGACTGAGAAACCAAGGACAACAGCGATGAGCATGAACTCTACAGCATGGACGGGCTCACTGTGAGCCTTGTCAGTTTGGTTGCTCACCTTCCTGGACTTAGGGGGAGCTGTGAGGACCTTGGACTTAACATAGTGAAGGGAACCCTGATGGCTCTTTGGCTTGGAGAGGGGCGGAGTGGGGGTATGGGTGGAAGGGAGGGGAGGGAAGGGGGAGGAGGAGGGGAGGAGATGGAAATTTTTAATAAAAAATGAGAAAAAAATCATTAACAGTATGATTTCTATGGGTTTCTAATCTATTCCTTGTTACTTTACCTACCTATTCCATCTTCTGTGTTTATATCCTCCTCTTTAACTAAGAAACTCTCATTTTCTCTTTTTTCCTTTCAGATCAATGGTCTCCTGCTACTTCCCTGTCCCTTCCTCCCACATCCTTCTATATGTTCTTCCCTCTTCCCTGCTAAGGAGCCCACACTTTCACATTTCTCTGATAAGATCACTTGTACCCTGTTGTTCTTCTCTCCATTGCTACCCACGATCAACCCCATCTTGGCCATGGCCCCATTTTTCTTTCCTGATATCTGTGGTTAACACAGGCTAAACACTCACATCTGAAGATGGGGAGCTAGGAGCCCCCAACAAGAGAGAGCATGTGACACTAAGAAAAACACCACTTAATACATTGTGACAAACATGAACTTTCCAAAGATGACCACATAGTGATCCTGTTTTAGAATCTCTGTTTTAAAAGAGATTCCTTCCCATGCAGTGGGAATCAAGGGCCCCAGTGTTATCATATCTCACCAAAACACAGACAGTTTTTATAATTTCAACAAACAGTCTTAGCTTTGGTGCTTTTGTTAGTTATTTAACCTGATTACCTTTTTGATTTTTAACAAATTAACATAATTTGTTACTTTAAAATCAACTCTGTAATAGAGAACTAGAAAACTATACCAACTAAGATTCTTGTGAGAGTGGCCAACTGTATTTTGAAGTTCACTTGTATATTCCACATATATGTGCATGCGTGTATATATAGAAATAATTCAAAAGTCAGTAAATGAGACCACGCTATATCATCCCCATGAATATGCCAACAAAAATCATACATTTTACATATATATATATTATGTTTGCTCTTAAAAATCTTTATCTAATGCCAGGCAGTGTGGCACATGCCTTTAATCCCAGCACTTGGGAGGCAGAGGCAGGAGGATCTCTGTGAGTTTTAGGTCAGCCTGTTCTACAAGAGGTAGTTCTAGGACAGGGTTTAAAACTACAGTGAAACTCTGTCTTGAAAAACAAACAAAAACCAAACCAAAACAAACAAACAAAAAAACACCAAAAAAGCTTTATTTAGTAAAGGCATAGATTCAGTCTAATTGCCAGAGTCAAACACATGATTCTCCCACCAACTTACAGTTACAGTAGCGGCACAGTGGTGCTCTGTTTTGTTTTGTTTTTTTAAGTTCTAGGTCACAGGCTAGAAAGATGGCACAGTGGTTCAGAGCATGTTTTTCTCTTGCAAATGACCTGGTCTTGATTCTCACAATGACATAGTGAGAATCATCTGTAAATCTAGTTATAGGAATGAATATATTGCCTTCTTTGATATTGCAAACAAGTGTTTTCAATACAGATGTACATGCAGGTAAAACATGTATATATGAAAAATAAAAATAAGTAAATATTAAAGAAAGAAAAAAGAAAGGAAGAAAGAAGTAAATTATATTATCTGATTTATTAAGAATGACAATTAATTCAAGACTTGGTCTCTAAACTGAAAGAACTATAGCACACTCCATTTTAATATTGCTAATGGACAAACTCTATATGTATAACCATTTTATTAACAACACTTGTATAATTCATTAATAAAGCAATGTATTATAAATAAAATAAAAAGATCATAAGAGAAGATAAAATGGTAACCAAAATGTTTTTCTTATCTGAAAGCTATGAACATATCCATTGCTTAGTAAATATTTGTCACCTACAGAAAATGATGGTTCTTCTCATTCCTCATGTGCCGTCTTTCTCTGGGGTGCACTGGAGGTGAGACTGGGCCAGAAAAACCACAGCTAACATGGCTACAAACTGAGTTGTCAACATATCCATGAACTGAGAAAAGTCATTCATTTTATTTGAAAAAAAATGCAGTGCTTGTGCATTCACATTGTTTTAAGTTGTACTTAGTTGTAAGGATTAAACTCAAAGTGTATTCATAAACATTCATAATAGTACAGATGCTGTCACTATTAAAGGGCTCCAGACCAAAAGACTGGGCAGGCAGCTGTCGAAGAAACGTGCAACAACAACAACAAAACAAAAACAATAAGCTGTTTCCTCATAACTCTACAATCTTCTGAGAAAAATCACTTTCCCCTTCATTATCACAGTATTTGATCTTAGAGCAGTCTTGTTTTATGAATTTATGTTAGTCTTTGCATTCTTCTCTGAGGGTATAAATAATATAATGAACATGCAAACATATTAGATCATTTTCATTTTCAGTTTTACCATATTTAGTGAGTAATGACCTAAAAGCAGTGTGACTGCTCAGAGAGAACATGGAGTGATTGTGTGACTTTCAGGTGACGAGACACATGGTGTTGGCTGATGTGCTGTCCATTGTCAGCAATGTTAATAAGTCTTCAGGAATCTCAGGAAGATGAAGACCTTAGCCACGCATATTAGGTCCATGAGGAGACTTTTATGAATAGATATCCAAAAGGAATAAAGAGTGATTACTTATTTAAAGTATTAATTCATAGCACTTGCCTAATGTTCTTAAACAATTTTAAAGTATAAGTTACTCTTTAGAAATTGAATTTAACTCACCTGCCACTGGAAGTACCAGCAGTGTCACTGCGGAGCCTGTGGGGAAGCAGTCAGACCCAGAACTCGATCACATGGCACATGGTGTAAGTCTGGGAAAGACATGAAAATGTTCACTGGAAGTTTGTGTGTGTGTGTGTTTAATGACTACCTGGACTAAGAATAGATCAATATCATGCTGTGTGCTGGGGCTGCTATCATGACTAAATAAACAGCATTGAGCGAAAACAGTTATATCAAATATATTTCTAAAATAAAATCTCTATTTCCAGGATGACTTGATCAAATCCACAAAGATCCTACCTACTGCATCATCATCAGTGTAGATTCTTGAAGTGAATTACACAAAACAAGCTGAACATTTTGCGACACTTGCAAACGAACTCATGCTTCCAGCATTTGGTTTTCACGGTGTGGATGCTCTGTGTCTAGTGAGTAAGTGACATTTATTGGCATTGTTTTATTCCATTTTTAAAACTACGATTTCGTAGTTCCACATTATCTATTTAACACTATAATTTTGTTGTATTTGTGTGTAGGAGAGAAAGAAACAGGAGAGCAACTCAACCTTAGTTCAGACTGACTTCAATCAAACTCGCAGAAGCACCTGTCTTAGCCTTCAAAGTGTTGGGTTCATAGGTGTGTGCACCACACCTGACTTCACTTTCCATTTGAGTCTCCTGTATATTTATAATTATATTTATAATATTTATAATATTAATAATTTATATTCCAGCATATAAAAATTTACTTAGGACATTCATCAGCTAAACTTAAATTTACTTGGCATATTTTGAATATGCATATTTTAATGAATGATTGTATTTTGCAACTATTAAAAACTTTGGGTATTTTGACTTTAAATAATTTGATACTAATAATTCAAGAACTGAAAATATTTCTCACTGCTAATGAAAAGCTTATTCAATATCATACCAGAAGCAGTGTAACAATGTTCAACTTAGAAAACTTAAAATATTAAAAATTAATACATTTTATTAAAACACTCAAACTCCTACTGAAAATTACTCAGTTTACATTTTTGTTAAAATAACATTAGGACAACGGCAATGAGCATGAACTCTACAGCATGGACGGGCTCACTGTGAGCCTTGTCAGTTTGGTTGCTTACTTTCCTGGACTTAGGGGGAGCTGGGAGGACCTTGGACTTAAACATAGTGAAGGGAACCCTGATGGCTCTTTGTCCTGGAGAGGGGTGGAGTGGGGGTATGGGTGGAAGGGAGGGGGAGTAAGGGGGAGGAGAGGGGAGGAGATGGAAATTTTTAATAAAAAATAATAAAAAATAACATTAAAATAATTAAAATAGTTTTTTTCTCTTTTAGAAAAATAAAATACAATGAGAAAGAAATAATTTAATGAATAAGTGAAGTAGGATTCTAGATGCTTTTGAGATAACCAAAAAGATCTACCTCATTAAAAAATATTACAATAGGATAAACATATGTAAGAAAAATTTAATCTAATTAATATAATGTTAAGACCATACTACATTATACTAAGCCATTAAGTGAAACTCTCCTAAGAATTCCTAAGTATACACAAACTAAACAGAACAGAAAAATACTTATAACCACTAAATTAATTAACATTTGTTGCATAGTCCTAGTGAAGTTTCCTATAAATCAATGCATAGGTTTGAGAACGGTAGAAAAATGAGAAAATATAAAATATAATTTACATATATTAATATTATAAATGCACTCCTGCAGATCAATGAATGCATGTTCTTTGTGTTTTACCCTCTGAACCATTTCAGGAGTTTTGTGAGCGGGTTGGAAATTTAACACAGCTGCAGTTATTTAGGAAGAAATGAGTATAGAATTGTAAGATTACACACTCAGAAGAATCCATAGTCATATATGCTTATTAAAATACTCCATTTGGGGTCAATTTTTACAGAGATATGAATGTACATTTACTGTACAAAGACATAGATATCACTACATTTTCATTCAATACATAATATTCATTGATCACCTTCACCCTGTTAGCCTTCCCTGTCTATGCGCTGTCCTCTTTCCAATAGACAACGTTCTACTGCCACATACAATCAGAGGTCATAGCAAATGATATTTATGTTCTTCTACAAATCATTGCACTGATATTTTATGTTTGCAGGCATTTGTTGTGTTTTCTCTTGATAAAATAAAGCTCAAACATGTATTCTAAACAGAGAACTCTAATCATTTTATTACAGAAAACTCTGCTTCCTTCTCCTCACTATTAATGAAGAGAAAAAGAAATGCTCACCTGGCCAGACCTTTGATAAACATCCATTTGGAATGAGGCCCTAAGAAGTAGTTATAAGGAAGAAATGTCATCAGCTCATCTCTCTCTAGACCCATAATTACCATGTCACCTGGTAAAGGGAAGTTCTGACATTGAGGTTGTTAGAAAGTGGTACTATTAACTGGAAGAGTGAACTCTAATTCCAGGACAATAGAGAAGCAGTAGCTGAACACTGGCTTTCCCATGTGTGATCTCTTCTCCCCAGTCCCTATCGGTCTGTGTACATTAGCTCATTCGGTCCTTCTGGACAAAACTAAAGTAAAAATAACATCACATTCAAAAGAAGTAGAAAAACATTTTGATTCTTCAAGGAATGCTTCCTGATTCCAAAATGTTTCTTAATAACCTCCATACTTACTTGACGGTGGCTTCATGACCTCACCAAGAAATTAAAAGCATTTTTGCTAAAATTAAGAAACTGTATGCAAATACACTTGGGAAAATTAATCTTTCTTACAGGGAGCACAGACATGAGTTGATGTAATCAGCAGATAGTGAGCTGTGGGGATGGGGATGTAAATTAGTTGGTAGAGTGTATGTATAGACATTGTTAATGTGGGATACCATGGAGAAATCAAACCTTGAAATTCTATGTACAGGTGAGGGAGAAGAATCCCAAGTCAATGGCGAACACAAGACCTTCAAGGAGATCTTAGAAGAAAACTGTCCCAAACTAAGGAAAGACTCACCCACACACATAGAACAAGCACACATAACAAGAATACATTAAAGACAAGACCAGAAAAGAAAATTTCCATAGCACCTCATATTTAAAACATTGAGGAGACAGAGCAATAAAGGTGTATTGAAAGTTGCAAGGCAAAAAGTGCAAATCACAAGTAAAGAACACTTTTCAAAGAACACCTGATATTTCAAGGAAAACTTTCAAAGCCTGAAGAACCTGGAATATCACCACCCAAGTCTTAAATGACAACCAATTTAACAATATGACCAGCAAAACTACTGCCATGCTTGAAGGAAAAGGAACAAATTTATAGACATTTACAACATAAAAATCATTTTTATTTAACAAACCAAACCTAAGGTAATACAGGAAGCTTTATTTTGGGGGTAAATAGACGGATATGCAAAACATAGAGATTTTGTAAGGAACATGAGCCATAATTATTAAAACATAACGACCACTGAGAACACAGCAATGAAAATCAATAACGTGATGACCAGAACTAGCACACATATTTCAATAACAATTCAAGCAAGAATTGCCTCAATTCTCCACTTAAAAGACAGAGTGTGACTGAATGGATCAAGAAACAAAGTCTGTTGCCTACAAGAAAGAGATTTTAGTTATGAAGATAGGCACTACCTTAGAGTGAAAGGAAAGATAAAAGTACTTCAATCAAATAGAACCAGGAAGAAAGGAAGTGTCACCATCCGAACATCTAAGATAATACTTGGAATGGAAAATGATCAATAGAAATAAAGAGGGAAACTACATTTTGATCAAGGGATCAGTTAACCAAGAAGTCGTTACTGCTCTATATATATGCACACCAAACTCGGGGACAGAAAATTTCAAAAAACGTATCTCTGTTTTAAAAGACACAGATTAACCCTAATCCATTAATAGGAGAATTCAATGCCCAATTTTCTCCAAGAGACATGATATCTTGCATGGAAAATTATACAGAGAAACATCAGAATTAATTCACCTCACATATCAAATGGACTTAAAAATACCTACAGAACAGTCCACCCAAACACTAAAGAATACACATTTTACTTTGCACTAAAAAGAAACTTTTCTAAAATAGACCACATATTGAAATATACAACAAATCATTACAAATGAAAGAGACTGAATGTCCTTGTAGCATAATTGAGCATCCTTTGGATATATGCCCAAGAATGGTATTCCTGGGTCCTGAGGTAAGTTGATTCCCAATTTTCTGAGAAACTGCTATACTAATTCTGAGTGGTTGTACAAGTTTGCACTCTCACCAGCAATGGATGAGTGTTCACTTTGCTATACATTTGCTCCAGCATAAGCTATCATTGGTATTTTTGATCTTAGCCATTCTGAGTGCTGTAAGATGGTATCTCAGAGTCATTTTGTTTTGGATTTCTCTGATGGCTAAGGATGTTATCCTGCAACCATTTGAGATTTCTGTTGAGAATTCTATGTTTAGTTTGTATCACATTTTTTAAATTGAGTTATCTGGAATTTTGATATCTAATTTCTTGAGTTCTTTATATATTTTGAAGATTTGTCCTCTATTTCATATGGGCATGGTAATGATCTTTTACTATTCAGTAGTCTGTGTTTTTGTCTTTGTGACAGTGTCAATAAGCTTTACAGAAGCTTCTCAGCTTCAGGAGGTCCTTATATTTACTGCTGCTCTCAGTGTCTGTGCTTCTGGTGTTATATTTAGGAAGGGGTCTCCTGTGCTCATGCATTAAAGGCTACTTCCCACTTTTCTTCTGTTAGGCTTAGTGTGGTTGGATTTATATTATATTTAATCCATTTGGACTTGAGTTTTGTGCATGGGGATACATATTAATCTCTTTGCATTCCTCTACATGCTGACATCCAGTTATGGCAGCACCATTTTTTTTTCTCATGGTTTATTTTTTTTTATATTTAAAAATTTCCATCTCCTTCCCTCCTCCTCCCCCCTCCCTCCCCTCCTCCTCCCCCCTCCCTCCCCTCCTCCTCCCCCTTCCCTCCCCTACTTCTCCCCCTTCCCTCCCCTCCCCTCCACCCATACCTCCCCTCCCTCCCTCTCAAGGCCAAGGAGCCATCAGGGTTCCCCACTCTATGCTAAGACCAAGGTCCTCCCAACTCCCCCCAGGTCCAGGAAGGTGATCGACCAAGCTGAGAAGGCTCCCACAGAGCCCGTCCATGCAGAAGAATCAGAGCCCAGAGCCATTGTCCTTTGCTTCTCAGTCAGCCCCCGCTGTTGGCCACATTCAGAGAGACGGGTTTGGTAGCATGATCCATCAGTCCCATTCCAACTGGAGTTGGTGATCTCCCTTTAGTTCTGTCCCACCATCTCCATGAGTGAACGCACCCCTCTCGTTCCTGATTTCTCCCTCATGTTCTCGCTCCTTCTGCTCCTCATCAGGACCTTGGGAGCTCAGTCCAGTGCTCCAATGTGGGGCTCAGTCACCTTCCCCATCTGTCGCCAGCTGGAGGTTCCCTCACGGTCCTGACTTTCTTTCTCATGTTCTCTCTCCTTCTGCTCCTCATCAGCACCTTGGGAGCTCAGTCCGGTGCTCCAATGTGAGGCTCTGTCATTTTCTTCATCTATCGTCAGGTGGAGGTTCTATGGTGATATGCAAGAAATTCATCAGTATGGCTATAGGAACTGGCCTTTTCAGGCTCCCTCTCCTCAGCTGCCCAAGGAACTAACTGGGGGCGTCTCCCTGGAAACCTGGGAACCCCTCTAGGGTCAAGTCTCTTGACAACCCTCAGGTAGCTCCTTAAATTAAGATATATGCTTCCCTGCTCCCATATCCACCCTTCCTATATCCCAAGCACCCCATTCCTCCGAGCTCCCCCCGTTCTCCCCTTCACACTTTTCTCTCCCCATCTTCCCTTGGCCCAGTCTTGCCCAACCCTCAAGTTCCCAATTTTGCCTGGCGATCGTGTCTACTTCCAATATCCAGGAGGATTACTATATCTTTTTTTGGGAGTTCACCTTCTTATTATCTTCTCAAGGATCCCAAATTTATAGGCTCGATGTCCTTTAATTATGGCTAGAAACCGATTATGAGTGAGTACATCCCATATTCATCTTTTTGGGTCTGGGTTACCTCACTCAGAATACTGTTTTCTATTTCCATCCATTTGCCTGCAAAATTCAAGATGTCATTGTTTTTTACCGCTGAGTAGTATTCTAGCATGTATATATTCCACAGTTTCTTCATCCATTCTTCCACTGAAGGGCATCTAGGTTGTTTCCAGGATCTGGCTATTACAAATAATGCTGCTATGAACATAGATGAGCATATGCTTTTGTTATATGATTGGGCATCTCTTGGGTAGATTCCCAATAGTGGAATTGCTGGGTCCTGGGGTAGGTTGATCCCGAATTTCCTGAGAAACCGCCACACTGCTTTCCAAAGTGGTTGCACAAGTTTGCATTCCCACCAGCAATGGATGAGTGTACCCCTTACCCCACAACCTCTCCAGCAAAGGTTATTATTGGTGTTTTGGATTTTAGCCAATCTGACAGGTGTAAGATGATATCTCAAAGTTGTTTTGATTTGCATTTCCCTGATAGCTAGGGAGGTTGAGCATGACCTTAAGTGTCTTTTGGCCATTCGAACTTCTTCTGTTGAGAATTCTCTGTTCAGTTCAGCGCCCCATTTTTTAATTGGGTTAATTGGCATTTTACCGTCTAGTCTCTTGAGTTCCTTATATATTTTAGAGATCAGACCTTTGTCAGTTGCAGGGTTGGTGAAGATCTTTTCCCAGTCAGTAGGCTGCCTTTGTGTCTTAGTGACAATGTCCTTTGCTTTACAGAAGCTGCTCAACTTCAGGAGGTCCCATTTATTCAATGTTGCCCTTAAAGTCTGTGCAGCTGGGGTTATGCATAGGAAACGTTCCCTGGGCAGCACCATTTGTTGAAGATACTTTGTTCCATTGTATGCTGTTAACTTCTTTGTCAAAAATCAGATGATCATACATGTGTGGATTAATATTCAGGTTTTTGTTTTAATTCCATTGTTCAACCTGTCTGTTTTTATGCTAATAGCAAGCTGTTTCCATTACGATAGCTCTATAATAGAGCTTGATGTCAAGGATGGTGATACCTACAGGATTGTTTTGGCTATGCTGTTTTTTTCCATATGAAATTAATTATTGTTCTTTCAAGGTCTGTAAAGAATTGTGTTAGGATTTTGATGGGAATTGCCTTGAATCTATACATTGCTTTTGGTAGGATAGTCATTTTTATTAGGTTGATCTTACCTCTCCAAGAGCATGGGAGATCTTTTCATTTTCTGGTATCTTCTTCAGTTTCTTTCTTCAAAGACTTAGACTTATTGTCGAACAGGTATTTCACTACTTTGGTTAGTATTACCTTAAGATATTTTATGTTATTTGTTGCTATGGTGAAGGCTGATCTTTCTCTGATTCCTTTCTCTGCTTCTTTACCATTTGTATATAGAAGGGCTACTAATTTTTTTTATTTGATCTTCTATCCTGCCATATTACTGAAGGTGTTAATCAGCTGTAGGAGTTCCCTAGTAGAGTTTTGGTGGGTCACTTATGTATACAATTGCATCATCTGCAAATAAGAGCAAGTTTGACTTCTTCCTTTCCAATTTGAATCCTCTTGATCAACTTTTGTTGTCTTATTACTCTAGTCAGAAGGTGAAGGCTCCACTTTTCTTAGAGCTAAAATTGGTGTGGGTAGGTTTGTATCAGGTCCCTTACCTGCTGTAGTTGACTAACAGAATGGGGAAGGGTCTTTCCTTCATCGCATAGCCCACATAGCAGGCTTGACATGCTCTCCCATTCTCATGCCCTCATCCATGCCTGAGCACATAAGTTCATCTCTATTGTGGTGTCCAGGGGAGGTGTAGGACTCTCTCTTTGGAGTGCTTCATTAGGTGAGAGTCAAGACCATTCTCCATAGTGTTGTAGCCAGTGAGGGGCAAGATCGATTCTGTAGGCCGGGTGGTGGTGGCTCACGCCTTTAATCCCAGCACTCTGGAGGTAGAGGCAGACGGATCTCTGTGAGTTTGAGGCCAGCCTGGTCTATAAGAGCTAGTTCCAGGACAGGCTCCAAAGCCACAGAGAAACTCTGTCTCGAAAAACAAACAAACAAAAAGATCAATTCTGTACAGACTATTCTCTAGGGCATTGGTGGAATTAGGAGCCATGGACATCAACACAAACCATGGATGCACAGAGCAAAGAACCCAGACATGCTCCCTGCAGGACAGGCACAGACTCATCATGGTCTTAGGTAGCAATCAAGCCACATTAGCCTGTTCCTCACTGTCTTCACCTCTTCAGAAATACCTTTGTCCACAGCATATGAGGAATTTCTCTCTCTCTCTCTCTCTCTCTCTCTCTCTCTCTCTCTCTCTCTCTCTCTCTTTCTCTCTCTCTCTCTCTCTCTCTCTCTGTCTGTCTCTCTCTCTCTCCCTTCCTCCTCATCTTCCCCCCTCTCTCATGTGATACATCTGCTCACCATAGTAGTACCCACTCTGAGCATGCATGTGGGTCTCCTTGTCCCACTCAGTCCATCATGGTGCTGCTCTGGACCATGATTCCTTATCACAGCTTGGGGAAGTTCACCCTGGACTTGTGTGTTGTCTTGTCTGAAATTTTCTATCATTGTCTTTAATGTGTTCTGTGTTTCCTGTTTATTTGTGAATGTGCGTTACTGGAGCAGTTTTCTTTCATGACCCTATTGAAGGTCTTATCTTTGCCATTGACTTGGGGTTCTTGTCTCTCTTAGGCCTATAATTTGAAAGTGTTATATACATATATTTTTAAATATTTATTTATTATGTATATAATATTCTGTCTGTGTGTATGCCTGCAGGCCAGAAGAGGGCACCATACCCCATTACAGATGGTTGTGAGCCACCATGTGGTTGCTGGGAATTGAACTCAGGACGATTGGAAGAACAGGTAATGCTCTTAACCTCTGAGCCATCTCTCTAGCCCCAGTTTTATATTTTCATAGTATTCCATTAATAAAATTCTTTTTAGGCATGTTCTCTACCAACTGAGCTACTGTAGTGGCATTTTATTTCTCTTTAAATAAATAAGGCTTTCCTGAAGATCAGAGAGTTCCACTGGTAAGACTTACAGATCAGGAAGTGGTGACACTCACATTTAATCCCACTGGCTAAACTGTTTGCTATAGAAACCAGGTGGTAGTCATACACGCTTTAATACCAGCTCTACAGAGAAATATAAGATGAAAGAAAACAGCTCTCAGACACAGTCTTATTCTGAGATTCTTCAATTAAGAGTAATCATTTCACACTGAGGTAGAGGTAAGAGTCAAATACTGGCTGTTTTGCTTTTCAGACCTCAAGTTGAACCCCAATAGTGTTTCTAAGTTTTTAATCTTGCAACATTTGGAACCCAATGTTTGGGTAATAAATTCATGAAAAAAGCTATTTTCCTGAGACTTTTTAGCCACTGGAACAGGCCAGAGCTATACCCAAACCTAATCACTTGGGTTTGGAAGAAAAACTAGCTTAGATTCTTATCCAGCCCTGCTTGTCCACCCATGACTTCCTGTGGCACTCACGGCTTGCTGTCATCCTGCACAGCACCCACACAGCTTCCTGCAGTCGAAAGTGGTCCAGTCATTAATAGTCACTATGGACATGCCTCCCTAAGAAATTAGTAAATCCTGTGCATGTTGTAAAAAACCATACTGCTCTGAATGATGAAATAGCAATGAAGGATGAATCAAAGATTTCTGTAGACAATAGAAAATATATACTTTGCTTGGCTTCTATAAATGTTCAAAACCAAATCTCATAGTATAAATAAATAACATTATAATTGAAGGATTATTAACACAGGTGCAGATGTGACTATTTTTTGCTTCAGAATGTTGGCATCCAAATTGGCCTCTTCAAGAGGCACATGTTCAATTCCTAGGAATTGGATCCCTATCTCAGGAAAAGCATATCAGAAGATGGCTTGTATTCATATGGATGAAAGGACAAAGAGAACCTCTGAGTCCACGTGACTAATATAGGAGTAAATCAAAGGGGTTGTGAAGTGTTACAACAATGGAATACCCATATTAACATTCTTGCAGTCTCCCAAATGGACCATATCAGCTCATGTTTCTGGAAAGGGTATTCCAAGGCGCTATAAAATTAAAAAAAAAGATACCGACCATTCAGGCTGTACAAAAGCAGAGAACAACAACTACCCTACTCTCAGAGGTACCAACAGCCCAACCTTTAAAATGGTTAACTAAGAACCCATATAGGAAGGAGTTAAGCAATTGTCTATAATAAAATAGAAACTGAAGGTTTTAGAACAGCTGGTATAGGAGCAACTAGATGCTCAGCATCCTGAAGAATCAACCATCCCTTGAAATTCTCTTGTATTTGTTGTTAAAAAGGAATCTGGATAATGGAGAATGGTAACAGATCTAAGAGCTGTTAATAAGGTGATTGAACCAATGGGATCTGTGCAGTCTTGCATTCCATTGCCTTCCTTGTTGCCTAAAGAATGGCATCTTATAATTTTGATTTAAAAGATTATTTCTTTACTATACCTTTACAAGAAAAAGACAGAAAAATTAGCTTTCACAGTTCCTACTTATAATAATTCTCACTTTTAAGCCAAAGGAAGGTAATCCAACTGGGAATGTTAAATAGCCCCACCCTTTGCCAATAGTCTGTAAGTCAACCATTGGAAAGGATATGTAAGCAATTTCCTGAATCGATCATTTATATTACATGATGACCATCTGATTCAAATGCAGATACTTTAGAGAGAATGTTAGAAGAAGTAAAAAAAAAATCCTTTTTGGGGGATTAAAAATTGTTATTAAGAATACAAAGAGGAGATTCTATTTATTATTTAGTGTATAAAATATATTTATAAAAATTAGACTTTCTATTTCCATCCATTTGCATGCAAAATTCAAGATGTCATTGTTTTTCCCTGCTCAGTAGTACTCTAGTGAGTACATATTCCACACTTTCTTTATCCATTCTTCCACTGAGGGGCATCTAGGTTGTTTCTAGGTTCTGGCTATTACAAATAATGCTGCTATGAACGTAGGTGAACAAATGCTTTTGTAGTATGATGGGGCATCTTTTGGGTATATTCTCAAGAGTGGTATTGCTGGATCCTGAGGTAGGTTGATCCCGAATTTCCTGAGAAACTGCCACACTGATTTCCAAAGTGGTTGTACAAGTTTGCATTCCCACCAGCAATGGATGAGTGTTCCCCTTACTCCACATCCTCTCCAGCAAAGGCTATCATTGGTGTTTTTGATTTTAGCCATTCTAACAGGTATAAGATGGTATCTCAAACTGGCTTTGTGGGAGCCTAGTTTGTTTGGATGCACACCTTCCTAGACCTGGATGGAGGGGGGAGGACTTTGGATTTCCCAAAGGGCAGGGAACCTCTACTGCTGTTTGGATTGGAGGGGGAGGAGTATGGGGGAGGGGGAGGGAAATTGTAGGAGGTGGAAATTTTCAAGTAAAAATAAACAAATTTAAAAAAGAGCTTACAAAAACCTAACATCCTTCTACTCTTGCCCACCTTTGAATGCTGCCATCACCACCATACCATAATGCCCCAGGATGGCAAAAAATTCCTTAATAAAAAATCTTTTTTATAAGATACTTATGTCCAAAATACAATAAATTAAAAGGAACCAACTGACTCATTTGCTCAAGAGATGGAGAGCAAACATTTTCTCTAAATAGTGACATCAGGGAAGATGCCTAAGGAAGATAATAGGAATACAACTTTTTATCTACGTATTATCTATCTATATGGTGTAATCATTTTGTAACTTTTCAGCCTATTAAAGGTTTTTCCATCTAGAAAAAAATTAGACTTTCACAGGTGGAGGTTAGGAGAGATCAATTGCAGACTCTTAATGACCTCCAGAGATTGCTATGAGATATTTCCCAGCTATGGCCCACTACTGGGATAGAACCTGATGGTATGATTAATTTAAACAGACCTTAGGTGGTGACAAGGGATTTAACAGTTTCAGGGAACTATCAACTGAAGCTAAGAGGGAATGGACGTTGATTGAAGAGAAATTAGAGGAGTTACATGTGGATCCTGTGGACCAAGTCTTAACTGTATTTTTGTCATATTACCCTCCAAACATTCCCTACAGGAATTGTAAAGCAGAGGGAAGATGTTATCTTAGAATAGATATTCTTACCATATAAACTAAGAAAAAAATAAATACTTATGTGGAAACGGTCTCTGAGCTAATTAAAATAAGAAAATTGAGACTTTGTTGATGGAGGAGTGTCTATGTGTTACTTTCATTTTTAATAAAGAAAACTGCCTTGGCCCTTTAAGAGAACAGAAAATTAGGTAGGCGGAGTAGACAGAACAGAATGCTGGGTAGCAGGAGTGGGGAGCCACTTCAGGCAGTCGCGATATGCAGTCTCCATGCTTCTCCTCTCCGAGATGGACGCAGGTTAAGATCTCTCCTGGTAAGCCATACCTCATGGTGCTACCCAGATTACTAAATATGGGTTAAAGGAAGATGTGAGAATTAGCCAATAAGAGGCTGAAACTATGGGCCAGGCAGTATTTAAAAGAATACAGTTTCCGTGTAATTATTTTGGGTAAAGCTAGCCGGGTGGCGGGACACAGCCCACCGCTTCACACTACAGATTGGCGCTCCAACGTGGTGACTAAATCCACTTAACAACCTTGCCCACTTGGGATCGGAAAGAAAGTACTCTGAGACCATGCCAATGGCTCACTGCTCCCTTCCTGCACCTGGGCAGATGGCGAAATCAGGCTTAGGTGAGCAGGAGAGCATGGTGGATTTCTGCCGCCATACAGAGAGGTTTCCAGGCTGCGCGGTGCTCTGCGCGTCAGATTTGGCTGTAACTTGGATGAAAAGAGTTTCTGTGCCACACACTCAGTCTCAGAATTAAAGTGCTAAGTGTGGCTCCTACCTGGAGGCCCCAGAGCTAGCAGAAAATGGTACATCCTCCATTTTGAAATTGGAGAGAGGTGGAGCCAACATCCAGAATAGCCCAGCGGCTCTGCAGCTCAGAGGTGCAACCAATTCAGAGTCACAAGCGGCTCAGCCATGTTGGACTGGACGTGGCAAGCTTCAGTACCTGTTTTTGACCTAGGAATGTCACAGCTCAGAGTCTTAAGCGCTTAGCAATGTAAAGGCTCAAATCAAACATGTTTCTCGACAGTAAAAAAATTACAGATTCACAATAGGAAAGATTCAGACATAGAAGGCCTTTAACTGGGTCACAATGTTGGATAAATGTACGTAGGCTTGACAGCGAAAGAGAAGAAAAAATATAGAAAATAAAGTTAATGCCTTTAAAAAAAAGGGTAAAGTCTTTAAAGAGACAGAGTACAGATAGTTATAGATTAAAAGAAGTAAAGTGATAGAGTAAAAATAAGCCACGTAAAAATGGAAAATTCACAGAGAGTCTGGATTATGTATTTTGTTGTGTTTTCTTTGATTTTTTTGACTGTAAAGGAGCTAAGTACAGAGAGACATTTCATTATATGGGCTGCCAGTCTAGACCAGAATGGACATTTTAATGGTATGACTTCAGGATTTGGATCTAAGAACATGATGCTTTGGAAAAGAGTTTCTTCTTTTGTTTTCACAGAGGACAAGACTCTGTGGATTGCTTCTATCCCAATATGGTATGATAGACCACGCCCTCCTGAAAGGTTGCTGTGAACATCTTCAAAAAATTCACTCAACTGCCAACTGAGAGGAACCTAGCACACAGGTTATACCATGAAAGACCTAAATTACAGCGCCCCCATTCAGCAGGAAGCAGTTTGGAGAGAAATAACTGCGCCCATTTTCCCAAATATTGTTTATAAATGTTCTTTTACATTTAAAGGGGGATATGATATAGAGATGAATAATTTGCAATGGTATGGATTTTAAGGTCAATTTGTTATATGTATATGTATTTCTGATCTTGATTAAGGTATTGTAATTGTGTAGTTCATTTAAAAATGTAATGTATAATTAGGAAATATAGGTTGTTAATGGATAATCATTGATAATAGTTAAGCCTGTAGTCATGTTAGTTAGATTTTCTAGATATATAGAGATATACTTTAGTTAAATAGGCATTCTTCATATCTTTCAATAGTCAAACTTGTAGTCATGTTAGTTAGATTTTCTAGATGTGCATAGATATATTTCAGATAGGCATTCTTCATATCTTTCAAAGACTGCAGAATATGGCATTTAATGTTTTAATAACTTAGGGTTTTCATGACAATGAGACACGTCTGCTCCTGGCAGCACCAATCTACTTCAAGAGGAAGATGGGCATCTAAGAGGCTCCTTATGGAGTTTGATAGCCATTTGGGCAAGAAACTGCTCTTGCCTGGACTGTTGCATAAACTGGACACAAAGAACCCGCAGAGAGAGGACTGCTGAACTTGCCTAAAGGTGAGATGGTCTTTCAGGGTTCCTGATTCATGAAAGAGTCTGCAAGACGTTCTGCAGGACACAGCAGAAAGTGACTGAACTGTCTTTGGAATTTCCTGCTTCATGGAAATGTCTGCTGGACACTATGGGCCTAAAGGCTGAAGATGGATGTCCCAACGGTACGGAGAAACTTTAGGTGACTGTCCAGGCAGCGAGTTGTCTCTGTCATTTCTAGAGTTTGAAAGTTACATATGATTTGTTTACTTAGGTAATATTATATCCTTCTGGAGTATTTGATGGAGTTAAAGAATAAATAGATAGTTATAGCTTTCCTTAGTTATGATAAAAGATAAAATAGATTTAAATATTGTAACTGTAATACTTGCTTGATAACTGTTTTGTTATATGTAATTTTACTATGTTAAAGTTGAAGCCTTTCTTTTTTGTTTAAACAGAAAAAGGGGAAATGATGGAGGAGTGTCTATGTGTTACTTTCATTTTTAATAAAGAAAACTGCCTTGGCCCTTTAAGAGAACAGAAAATTAGGTAGGCGGAGTAGACAGAACAGAATGCTGGGTAGCAGGAGTGGGGAGCCACTTCAGGCAGTCGCGATATGCAGTCTCCATGCTTCTCCTCTCCGAGATGGACGCAGGTTAAGATCTCTCCTGGTAAGCCATACCTCATGGTGCTACCCAGATTACTAAATATGGGTTAAAGGAAGATGTGAGAATTAGCCAATAAGAGGCTGAAAATATGGGCCAGGCAGTATTTAAAAGAATACAGTTTCCGTGTAATTATTTCAGGTGTAAAGCTAGCCCGCGGCCGGGTGGCGGGACACAGCCCCGCCGCTTCTCACTACACTTTGTCAATTACTAAGAATATATGTAGAAGAAATTCAGTAATGCTGAAATTAACAAATTGTGGGAAGAAAGCTAGTCCTGGTAAAGAGCTTGCAGTAAATTTTTAGGATTAAGAACAACTATCCTTAAAATGATAGAATTTGAATTATATAGAGAACCAGTTGGATCCTTCCCTGCATTGTATGGGACACAGCAATAACTGGAGCCCCAACATTCTATGCTGATGCAAATAAATCAGAAAAGACAGGTTACTAGTCTGAAACTTTTCAATAAAATGGAACAAAGCCCGTATAATTATGCTCAAGAGACAAAATCATATGCTATTCTCATGGTACTAAGGGATTTTAAAAAACCTCTCAACATTGTTAACCTGTAGGTCAATGACAGTTACCCCAACATTGCAGAGGAACTTTGGGTGACTGTCTGTCAGCCAGCTGTTTCTGTCATTTCTCACAATTTTTGAATGTTGCTTGCTCACACTTCCTTTCACTCAGTTAATATTATTTCCTTCTTGGTTCTAAAGGAGTTGAAGACTAGATAGTTTTAGTTATAGTATTCAATGTTTACCTGAGGCAGAAATCAAGTTATGATAGGAAGTAAATTAGGTACATAATGTTGGATTTACCAAGAAATGACAGATATGGAATGTATTATCTGTATTTGTCAGATGCAAATGGAATAGACATTGTTGATGTATTATTTATTGCCTGTATATATTGTAAATAGTCTTTGTACTTAACGTATATAGTTTTCTTATATTATTTATAGCCTTATTTTTATTTTACACAAAAGATAAAATGTAGTGATATTTCATTGGTCTTTTAATAAATAAGGCTTGCCTGAAGATCAGAAAGTAAAACAGCCCCACTGGTCAGCCTTACAGACCAGGAAGCAGTGACGCTCACCTTTTATCACAGTAAGCAAACTGTTTGCAATAGAAGCTAAGCAGGAGTGGTACACACCCTTAATCCCAGCACTAGAGAGGAATATAAAATGGGAGAAGACGGCTCTCAGATACAGACTTATTCTGAGATTCCTGGAGGAAGAATCATTTCAAACTGAGGTAGAGGTAAGAGCCAGTGTATTGACAGTGGTTTCTGTACTGCCAAGTCCTATACTTAATCAGTCTAAAAGAAACACACAGAGGCATACATTAATTACAAGATGTTTGGCCTATTAGCTCAGACTTCTTATTCCTTAACTCTTGCATCTTACAATAACCCATAGTTCTTGTCTGTGTTAGACATGTGGCATGGTTCCTTGTGTCAGTGAGGCATTCTCATCTTGCTTCTCTGTGTATGGGTGATGACTACAGACTGACTTTTCCTCTTCCCAGAATTCTCCTCTTCTTGTCATCCCACTTATACTTCTTGCCTGGCTACTGGTCAATCAGTGTTTTTATTAAACCAATACAAGTGAAATTCTTTACATGGTACAACAGTGGCTGGGTGTTTTGCTTTTCTGACCTTCAGGTTGAACACCAATATGTGTTTAAGTTTTTATTAATCATGCTACAGCCTACATTACTAGTCACCTCCCAGCCTATCTGCTTATGATACAGTTATAACGCATCACATCTGTGTGGTCTTTAAGAAATATAACTTTATAAAATACAGTTTAGAGGAGGTAACATTTTCTTTATTTTCTTTTTTCCCAATTATTTTCAGACAAAGAAAGGGTTCATTTTGGCATATGGTTTCACAGGGTTCAGAGTTCATCATGACAGGGAGGCATGCCAGTAAGAGTCATCCATGGTTTAGGAGCAGAAAGCTAAGAGTTTACCTCTGGAATGTCAACCTGAAGCAGAGAGAACTGGAAATGACATAAGTCCTTAAGTAATCAAAGGCTTCTTCCAGTGACAAACTTCCTTCTTAAAGGTCACACCGCTTATACCTCCCTATGTAACAACATCAGCTGGGAACAAAGTGTTTAAATTCCCAAGGTTTCAGGGGACATCTCATTTAAACTATTCCATCTCTGGTCCAATATAGATCATCTGTTGTGTGCCTCATATATTAGTCTCTGTGAAGCAACCTTCAAATCTCTGTTTCAGGATTTATTTTAGATGTAGTAGAAAATAGTGGAGTACTTGAATAAGTTTAAAGCACAGTTTTAACTATAGATGGTTCTTCTTCTTCTTCTTCTTCTTCTTCTTCTTCTTCTTCTTCTTCTTCCTCTTCCTCTTCCTCTTCCTCTTCCTCTTCCTCTTCCTCTTCTTCTTCTTCTTCTTCTTCTTCTTCTTCTTCTTCTTCTTCTTCTTCCACTTTCTTCTCCTCTTCTTTTCTTTTTCTTACCTAGTGTTTGACTATGGGTCTATATCTGTTGCTGAATGAAGCCTGTCTGATAACAAGTGGGCCAGGCAAAAATCTATGAGTACAGTAAAACATCATTACACTGACAAATTTTCTTTTGTTGTCCTGGGCCATCCAGTCTCTGTGTCCTGGTACTATAGACAGTGTCGGGGTGGGCTTACTCTCCTCCATGGGTTTTAGGCTAGACTGGTAATCGGCCAGTCTCTTGTTCACCCTTTCCCAGGCACATATGACAGATAGGACAGGCTGTGGATCAAAGGTTATTGGGCTTGTTGAACATTTTGTTAATTTCAGCAAAAGTGCTGTTATTTTCTTGATGAAACTCTGAAGCAGCTATCAAGTAAGTATGGAGGCTACCAGGAATGTTCTGGAAGTAGGGAGGATAGCTCGGGGAAGCAAAAGTGTTTTTCTACTTCTTTTAAATCTGTTGTTTTTATTTTACTTTTTTTTTTTTAGCAAGGACTGGTATCACCTAATGCACACAGACATGTAGGGCCTGGGTAGAATAGCTCACTCAAGGGAAACCCAGAGCTCAGCTGTTCCTACTGCACTGTTTTCCTGGAATTAGGAAAGTTCACTTCTCCATTTGATGGTCGCACTTTCTAACAACTTCAAGGTCAGAACTGCCCTCTACTGATGACATGAAAATTATCTTTCTAGAGGGAGATGAACTGATGACATTTCTTCCTTATAACTGCCTCTTAGAGCCTCATTCTGCATGGTGTTTATCAAAGGCCTGGCCAGGTAAGTGCGTTTGTTTTTCTGTTCACTAATAGTGAGAGTTGTAAGTGGATGGTGAGTGAATCCAGATTTTTTGTAATGAAATGTTTAGAGAATGCTTTGCTCAGAATTTTACTTTTGAGCCACACTGTGTCATATGCAAACACAACAGATTTTTGTATACATAACATATCAGTGTAATGATTTGTAAAAGAACATAGATTGCACTTACTGTGACCTCTGACTATAATATGTGTGACAGTAGAGGTGGGGCTACTGGAGAGGACAGGGCCTAGCAGAAGTGTGGAGAGAGAGACAGGAAAAACTAACAGGGTGCGGATAATCAATGAATATTATATATTGAATGAAAATGTCATAAAATCCTTGTTTTACAATGAATGTACACTAGTACATATGTAAAAAGTAACTCCAAGTGGAATATTTTAGTGATCACTTCTGACTACGGATTTCTCTACATGTTCTCTAATCATTCTGAGAACACGGTTCCAGCTAGTAATGCCCGCTGTCTTAGTTTTCCATTCTTGTCACAAAACACCTGAAATAACGTAGAGGGTGAAAATCAGAGAACACGCATTTATTTGTTTGCAGGTGTACATTGATAATAATAAATTACATTTAAATGATACTTTGTATTTCTCATTTTACTAGTTTTCTCAAGTTAACTTACCATGCATTTATTTATATAAAACTTAAGCCAGAAATATACATCAAATATTAACTAATTTAGTGTTTATCAGTAATTTTCTGATCTGTTAAGTGTGTATACACTTAGGAATTCTAAGAAGAGTTTCAGCTTATGGCCTACTAATATATAGGATGGTCTTAACATTGTATGAATAACTTTAAAAATTTTTGCATATATTTGTTTATACTATTGTAGTGATTTCTAATAAAGTATATATTTACTTGGTATTTAAAAATATATGGAAATCTCACCTCACTTATTTATTAAATCCTTTTAATGTTATTCTTACAAAAATGTAAATTGTAAAAATTTCAATTCAATATTGAGTGTTTTATTTTAAATAAGTTTAATATTTTGAGTGTTTAAAATTGAACTTTGTAACATTGAGACTGAAACAATATTGAATAAGCTTTTCAGTAGCAGTGAGAAAGCAATTTGAATTGCTGAATAGTATAAAATTATTTAAAGTCAAAATCCCCAAAGTTTCTTTTAATTGTTAGAAAATACAATTTCTCATTAAAATACACTTTCATAAAAATGCCAAGTAAAGTTAAGTATAGCTGCTGAATGTTTGAGTCCATTTTTATATTGCTGGAATATCACTTACTAATGTATACAAGAGATTACAAGGAAAGTGAACACAGGAATGGTGGCACATGGCTATGATCTCAGCACTTTGAGGGCTAAGTTGTGAGCATCTTGAGTTATTAAAGCCAGTCTGAACTACAGGTCGAGAGATCACCCTCTCTCACACACATATACAATAAAATTACAGTGGAAATCAGAAAATGTACAATTATAAATTTGTGTAAGAAATGGAACAAATTGTGCCAGTAAATATCACTTAATAACTGACCATGGATTATATGAACAGCACGAAAACAAATTATGGAAGCAGGAGTTTATGTTTGCAAGTGTTACAGAATTTTTAGTAGGTTTTGCAGAATGCACATGAAAAGTCTATTCTGACGCACTAAGCAGGATCCTCATTGATCTCATCAAGTCACACAGAAAACAAGGGATACACTCCATTTTTCTTAAAGTTCATTATCTCACAAGCATATCTGAGATAACTCTCATTTTTTTCACTCATGTGCTGTACATACATTCATGAGATCAGCTCCAGCACACAATATGCTATTGATATATTCTTAGTCCTGGTAGTCACTTCAAACACACACACACAAACTCAGAGACACACACACACACACACACACACACACACACACACACACACACACACACACACACACAGACACACACACTTCCAGTGAACATTTTCATGTCTTTCCCAGACTTACACCCTGTGGCCTGTGATCGAGCTCTGGCTCTGGCTGCTTCCCCACAGGCTCCGCAGTGACACTGCTCCTGCTGCTTCATCGCAGGGGAGCTGGCTCGGAAGTGTGAGACTGCAAAGTTCTAGGGAGCGTCTGTGTGCTTGCAGTGACAGGTGATCTAAAGTCAATTTCATAAATAATAATTTATGCATTTTAATTATGTGTATCAGGTAATCGTTATGAATTAATATATTATTAAAAGGTAGTCACTATTTGTTCCTGCTAGCATTATGTATTTCATAAAGATCCACTGATGGAACTCATTTGAGCATCTAAGATCCTCATCTTCCTGAGATTCCCGAAGACTTGTTAATGTTGCTGACAGTGGACAGCACATCAGCCAACACCATGTATCTTGTCATCTGAAAGTCACACAATCACTCCATGTTCTCGCTGAGCAGTCACACTGCTTTTAGGCCATTACTCATTAAATATGGTAAGACATGAAATGTACTGTGATAATGAAGGCATAAAATGATTTTCTTGTAAGAATGTAGAGCTATGTATCCATTAAGCAGCCCGTGGTTTTTGTTGTTGCACATCTCCTCAGACAGCTGCCTGCAGACTGCTTGGTCTCTAGTCTGGGTCAATTTAATAGTGATGGCTTCTGCATATTGTGAATGTTTATGGCCACACCTCGTGTTTTAATACTGACAACTAAATGTTGCAACAGAAACTGACATTAAAGCCCCCAGAACTGCAATTTCCTTTTTTCAAGTAAAACAAATATCCTTTCTCATTGTATTTATATGTTAATAATTCAGTTTATATCAATGGCAGATTTTTTTTTTCTAGTTAAATCTCAGCCAGAGTGAGCTCCACAGAAAGATGACACATGATGACTTAGGAGACGCATGATTTTCTGTAAGTCATAGATATTTACAAATCAATGTATATAAAATTTACAGATTATAGAGCGTAGCTTTGGGCTAAGAAAAAAATTTTGATTACCTTTTCCTTGGTATTATCATCTTTTATCATTACATATAGTTCATGTGCTATATTATAGATGTACAATTGAGGAAAATTATTTTACATATATGGTTTGTACATTTTCAGTTTTGTAAGTGGAATTGTATTATGATTTTCAGTTTGGAGACCAAGGCTATCCTGGAATTAACTGCTATCCTGGAACATTTATTTATTTACTATTCATTTATCTCTCCATCTATTTATTTATTTAATATATATTATTTTAGATATATTTATTTTGTTTTACATATATGAGATTTTTGCCTGTATATGTGTCTATGTGCTACTTGCATGACTGAGTCAGAGAGGGTAATGGATCCCCAGAATTAAAGTTACAGAGGGTTGTGAACCACCAGGTCATTGCTGAGACATTAATTCAAGTCCTTTTCAAGAGTAAAAATCATGGTTTGAACCACTGAGCCACCTTCCAGCTTATATCCTGGAAATTTTAAAAAAGCAGAACACCACTGTACAGCTACTGTGGATGTATGCTGGTGGGAGAATCAGATGCTTGGCTCTGGCAATTGAGCTGAATCTACATCTTTACTAGATTGAGCTTTTTAAGAGCAAAAATAATGTAAATATAAAATGTGTGAATTATGGTGTTATATTCACAGGGATGTTATTGGCTGTTATAGGCTGGGCTCATACACTAACTTCGCCATTATTTCTAAACATACATGCATGCATCCATCTATATGTGTGGAATATACAAGTGAACCTGACAATATAATTGGGCACTCCTTTTCTCACAAGAGTCTGAGCAAGTGTAGTAGCTTTCAATTTCTTTATCACAAAGTACTGAATTATAGTAATTTGACAAAATAACTATATTGGTACCTAGGCCAAATAAGTAACATAAACACAAAAGGTAAGACTATTGATTGAAATTATAAAATTGTCTGTGCATTGATGATGTATGATAATACTGGGACCCTTGATTTCCACTGTATGGGAAAGATTCTCTTAAAAAAAAAAACCCAGAAAATTCCCAAACAGAATCATATGTGGTCATCTTTGGCAAGTTCATGAGTTCATGTTTGTCACAATGTGTTGAAAATAGTGATTATCTTAGTGTGCCATGTTTTCTCCTGTTTGAGGCTCCTAGCTCCACATCTGCAGATGTGAGTGTGTAGCCAGAGTAAACCAGGACCATGGCTAGGATTGGGGTGGTATGTGGAGCATTAAAGAGGAGCATAGCAGGGTACAAGTGATCTCAAGAGGGAAATGGAAAAGGTGAGATCATTAGGCAGGGGAAGAACAGAAGTAAATATAGCAGAAGGGAGGAGGAAGGTATAGGAGAGAAACAGAATACAACTGAGCTCACAGGGGAAATGTAATGGGCAGTTCTTAGGTAAGGTGGAGGGAGATAAATATAGTAGAATATAGTAGAGGTAGGTAAAATAACCATATGGATGGCTGAAAAAGCCATAAGGCAAAAAGAGAAAATTCATAAGATATCCTAAAATTAATGATTACTCACCTCCCTCAATAAGAAAAAAGAACATGTGTCTTAATAGCTGAGAGTTAGTTCTTTAAACCTGAAGTGGAGTGTTCCATAAACTGATGGATGGCAATTAAACTGGTAGATATTTAAGATCATTTATAACCATAATTAGTGACTATGCAGTTAATAAGGTGTGGAAAGTGCAATAGCGTCCTCCAGCTGTGTCTGTGTCTTGAATTCTGGATCCAAGATATGTAAAATTTCACAGAAAAAGGAAGATTACAAAAGGGAAAATATGAACAAAGATAGACATTTTATGATTAAAATAATGGGATTATCCTGAATTATCACTGCGATTCAATTAGAATTATAAGTGAAAACATAGCTGCAAAATAGAGCATGGTAAAATCATGCAACATGAGACTGACTCACCTCATGCCTTAGGATTTCCTTGGTGGTATTTTTCACATCAATGTAAGTCTTAAACAGTTGTAAAAATGTGACTAATATTCTGTGTTTGTTGCTACCGTTTTAGTTGCTAACTCTAAAAAGAGACAATGCAAATCAATAGGATTAGATTTCTATGGAATGACTCCTAGGTGAATAGCAGGTACACAGAATGTGCATTCTGGATAGGATGTGACTGTGAATGCATTTATCAAGTATGCTACATACACAGGTATATACATGGATAAGTATATAGAAATGTGGTTGATGGTATCCAGTCTGGAACATCAAAAGTTAATCAAAGATAAGGACAATTGAATGGTGATATAGACACACTGACCAGTGAATCACAAGTCTGATGTATAATCTATTATTTTTCAGGTATATGAAATATGCTTTTAATAGGATGTTAATATTAGTATATTTTCTACATATGTCATCATTAAAGAATGTCCTTAATTTCCAGACTGGACTTGGAGTCCTGGCCAATATGTTTCTACTTTTTTTCTACACTTTCATAATCCTAGGTCACAGACCTAAGACCACAGACATGATCTCCTGTCAATTGGCCTTCATCCATATAGTGTTGGTCATCACTGGAAGTGATATTTGGCTTAGAGACATATTTGAATCACTGAATATTGAGAATGACTTCAAATGTAAGACAACATTTTACATAAACAGAGTGATGAGAAGCCTCTCAATCTGCATCACCTGCCTCCTGAGTGTGTTCCAAGCTGTCACTATCAGTCCCAGTACCTCTTTGTTGGCAAAATTTAAATATAAACTAAAAAAATATATGATTTGTGCTTTCTTATTTATTTGGTCTTTCAACTTGTCATTAATTAGCAACCACATCTTTTATGCTGGTGCTTTTATTAATGTGAGTGTGACCAACCAGATGAAGGTCATTAAATTCTGTTCACTCTTCCCCATGAACTACATCATCAGAGCACTGATTTTAACACTGACAACCTCCAGAGATGTATTTCTTGTAGGAGTTATGCTGACCACAAGTGCATATATGGTGATTATCTTGTTCAGACATCAGAGGCAATGCAAGCATCTTCACAGCCTCAGCCACTCAAGTGCATCCCCTGAGAAAAGGGCCACCCAGACCATCTTGCTGCTGGTGATTTTCTTTGTGGTCATGTACTGGGTGGACTTCATCATCTCATCTACCGTAGTCTTGTTGTGGATGTACGACCCAGTCATCCTGAGTGTTCAGAAGTTTGTGATGAATGTCTATCCCACAATTAGTCCTTTGGTACAAATCAGTTCTGATAATAGAATAATCAATATGCTGAAAAGCTTGAGATCCAAGTGTCACCAGATTTTTTAAAAAGGGTTATTTTTCTCCTTTTTAATAAAATGATTTATTTATTTCTATTTGTTTTTATGAGTAATTGCATCAATATGTGTGCTTTGTGAAATTCCCGATACCCACAGAGGTCAGAAAATGTCATTGCCCCCACCCACTTCAAGTGGACTTACAGATGGGTGTAAAGCATCATTCTGGTTTAGCTGCAATTATTTTTTCCTAAATACATATTCTTCTTAAATTGTTTAATAGTTCAAGAACAATTCAAGATTCTTCATTTTAAAGAAAATTAGTGGTATTACATAAGTACAGTCTTGTGACAGTGCTGTTGCCAGGTAATAGGGTTCTCTAATTTTATTGTAGAGCATAAGTTGGTTTTACCACAGGAATTCTCTTATCTCCCTCTTTACTATTTATCATTTATTTATCATAAATGTTCCTTTGATGCTGAGGTTGCTCAAAGGAAGCTTCTTGCTGATATTGACTTTTGAAGCTTTTCTTTTGAAGGGATTTTAATCTACTCTCAGTCATCAAGAATAGTTTAAATATCCTATTGTAGCTTTAACTCTCTATCCTAAGTATAGTTTCTCTGTAGCACAAAAATAATGTGAATCGAATTTTACATTTTTAATCAAGGTTAATTAATGGGATATATATGAGAATTTTATTTGCCTATGTATTTGGCACTTCATTTGTTTCACAGTTTCTGAAATATTATTGGTAACTAAAAATTGTTATATAAATGAACATTGTGTGCAGTGTGTTTTTTGTTAACATATGTATACATGTGTGTGTGCTCATATGAAGAATGTGTGTGCATGTGCACATGGAAGTCAGTAGAAAACCTTGCCTTTTGTTCTTTATGTGCCATTCACTTTTTATTTTGAGAGAGCATCTCTCACTGTAACCAGGAGCTTACCAAACAGACAAAGATGGTAGCTCCAGTTATTCTCCTGTCTCTGTGTCCCCAGATCTGGCATTAGAAGTGTTCATCACCATACCCCACCATTGAAATATTCTGATTTTCTTTTATAGGAAAATAATTTTTTCACACAATATATTTTGATAAAGGTTTCTTGTTCCCCTGGTCCTCTTAGTTTCTCCTCTCCTTCATCTGCCTGCTAAGGTGTGGTCCAGATTAAAGTAGGATCTTCCTACCTCAAATATTCAGAGTAGCAGTGGGTTTTCAGGAACGTGAGGGGTGCGTTCACTCATGGAGACGGTGGGACAGAACTAAAGGGAGATCACCAACTCCAGTTGGAATGGGACTGATGGATCATGCGACCAAACCCGTCTCTCTGAATGTGGCCAACAGCGGGGGCTGACTGAGAAGCAAAGGACAATGGCGCTGGGCTCTGATTCTTCTGCATGGACGGGCTCTGTGGGAGCCTTCTCAGCTTGGTCGATCACCTTCCTGGACCTGGGGGGAGTTGGGAGGACCTTGGACTTAGCATAGAGTGGGGAACCCTGATGGCTCCTTGGCCTTGAGAGGGAGGGAGGGGAGGTATGGATGGAGGGAAGGGGAGGGAAGGGGAGAAGGAGGGGAGGGAAGGGGGAGGAGGAGCGGAGGGAGGGGGGAGGAGGAGGGAAGGAGATGGAAATTTTTAAATATAAAAAAAAATAAACCATGAGAAAAAAAAAAGAATAAACCTTGCACAGGCACCTCTGGTCATTTTGGAGTTTAGTTAATTACAGAAGTAGAAAAGTTGAAAACTAAAAATAGCATCACACTGTCATAGCATCTGCATTTGAAGAAGCTTGATCTCTTTCCTATCTGTGTCTCCTCATCCCCTTTCAGCTATTCTACTGCTCTGTAAGGACTTTGTGGTAGTTTGATGTAATCAGGACCCCCATAATCCCGTGGTGATTGGGACCATCAGGACGTGTGGACTGAGGGTGTAGGTGTTGAAGGAAGTGTGTCACTATAGGGTGGACTTTGAGGTCTCTTTTGCTCAAGCTTCACTCAGTGTGACACTCAGTCAATGTTGCTTGCAAGATGTAGGGCTCTCGCCTACTTCTGCATCACCATGTCTGCCTGCCTGCTGCCATGTTGCTCCCCACCATGCTGATAATGGACTGTACCTCTGAAAGTGTCAGCAATCCACCCCAATTAATCATTTTCCTTTATAAGAGTGGCCGTGGTCATAGTGTCTCTTCACAGCAATAGAGACTAACTAAAACAGACTTCAAGTACCATATTTAGCAGGTATGTTGAGTGTCCATTCTTGTCTTCATTCTGATTTTAGTTGACTTGTTTAGATTTCTCTCCATTTAAGTTGATATTGGCTATGGGCTTGCTATAAATTGTCTTTATTACATTTAGTTATGTACCTTGTATCCCCAATATTTCCAAGACTTTTCTCAGAAGGGGGTTTTAGATTTTATCAAGGGCCTTTTATTCATCTAATGAGATCATCATGTGGTATTTTGTCTTTCAGTCTGTTAATATGATGTATTTTTTTTTATCAATTTATGTATGTTGAATCATCACTGCATCTCTAGGATGATGTTTACTTTATCATGGTGGATGATTATTTGATGTTTTCTTGGTTTGGTATTTGGGTTTGCAGGTATTTTATTGATAATTTTTTTTCATAAAAATATAACATTTATTATAATTAACAGTTACCAAGAATATTATTGCTATCAATAACATATTAATGTTATAAGTTAATAAGTATTACAAATATTAGTCACATGTCTAAAATTTGAAATATATTATTTCAATGTTTCTCAGAGTTGGAATGTTTTAGGGCAACAATTTAATCTTTTTTATTATTTCCTTTATTAAAAATTTCCATCTCCTCCCCTCATCCCACTTTCCTCCCCTTCCCTACACCCATAGCTCCACTCCCTCCCTCTCCAGGCCAAAGAGCATTCAGGGTTCCCTACACTATGGGAAGTCCAAGGTCCTCCCAAACCCTCCAGGTCCAGAAAGGTGAGAATCCAAACTGACAAGGCTCCCACAGAGCCCGTCCATGCAGTAGAATCAAAGCTAGCGCCATTGTCCTTGGCTTCTCAGTCAGCCTCCACCGTTAGCCACATTCAAAGAGTCCGGTTTGATCACATGCTCCATCAGTCCCATTCCAACTTTATTGATAAACTTTTGCATCTGTGTTCCTAAGGGAAATTTATCTGAATCCTCTTTTGTTATTGGGTCTTTATATAGTTTATGTATCAAGTAAATTGGAACTCACAAAAAGAATTGGGCAGTATTCTTTCATTTTTGAATTTTGTAAATAATTTGAGGAATATTGCTGGGTGGTGGTTTTAATAAGAATGGCCCCCAGAGGCTCATAGATTTCAATGCTTAGGGAGTGATACTATTTAATTAACTAAGCATAACTAGGTGTTTGGAGGAGGTGTGTTACTGGGGGTGGGTTTTGAGGTTTCAAACCCAAAGAAGGCCCAGTGGCTTTCTCCTTTCCTGCTACCTGTGAATCTGAATGCAGAACTCTCTGTACCTTTTCCAAAACTATGTCTGCATGGCATATCAGCATGCTCCCCACCATGTTGATAATGGACTAAACTTCTGAACTGTAAACAAGCCCCCATTTAACACTTTCTTTTATAGGAGTTTCCATGTTCATGGTGTCTCTTCTCACAACAGAACACATGCCAAGATATGAACTTAACTTCCTTTTGGAAGTCACAGGGAATTTGGTGCTAAAACCGTATTGCCCTGGGTGTTTTGTTTTGTTTTGTGTTTTGCATGGTTGGGAAACTCATCATTACTACTTCTAATCCATTGATGTTATTGGTCTGTTTAGTTTCCTTATCTAACCTTGATTTAACTTTGGAATGTCAAACTTATTGATCAAATTATGTACTTCTGATGCAGAGATCCACAGTGGAGTCAAGACCATGATGGGGTTACTCACTGAAACAGCTTATCTGAGCTAATAGGAGCCCACTATTTCCAGTCTGACAGTGAGGGAACCAGCATAGGTCCATATTAGGCACTCTAAATGTGGGTGACAGTTGCATGGCTGAGACACACTGTGCGACCATTGGTAATGAGACCAGGATTTATCCCTATTGCTTCTAGGCTTTTTGAAACCCATTCACTTCGGAGGGATACATTTCTCAGACTATATATAGTGGAAATGGCTTTGGTCCTGATTCAAAGCAATGTGCTAGCCTTTGTTAACTCCCCATGGGAAACCTTACCCTCTCTAAGGAGTGGATGACTGGTGGGATTCAGTGTGGGGGTGGAGGGAGCAGGAAAAGGGGAGGGAGTGGGAACTGGGATTGGTTTGCAAATTGAGAAAATTTGTTTTTTAAAATAAATACAGAAATAAATTTTTAAAAAATTATCTACTTCTTTTAGGTCTTCCAATTTGTTTGAATACAGAATTCTAGAGTATATCCCTATGATTTTTCTGAATTTCCTCAATGATTTTGTTTCTTGATCCATTCAGTCACTCTCTGTCATTTGAGTGGAGAATTGAGGGCATTCATGTTTGATTTGTTATTGAAATGTGTGTGTTTGTTCTGGTTATGTTGTTAATTTTTGTTATTCTGTTCTCAGTGGTCTTTATGTTTTAATAATTATGGCTCGTGTTACTTCCAAAGTCTCTTTGTTTTGCTTATTCCTCTCTTTATCCCAAAATAAAGCTTCACGTATTGCCTTAGGATCGGTTTGTTGAATATAAAAGGTTTTAGGCTGTCAGTGTGTGGAAAATTGTTCCTTCTCATTTATCATGGCAGTAGTTTTGCTGGGCGTATTATTTGAGATTGACTGTCATATTAGACTTGGCTTACTTTATTCCAGGTTTTTCTGGCTTTGAAAGTTTTCCCTGAGAAATCAGTTGTTCTTTGAAAAGTTTTCTTTACTCATGATTTGCCGTTTTCTCTTGCAAGTTTCAATACACCTTTATTGCTCTGTCTCCTCAGTGTTTAAATATGAGATGCTATGGAAATTTCTTTTTCTGGTCTTGTCTTTAATGTATTCTTGTTATGTGTGCTTGTTCTATGTGTGTGGGTGGGTCGTTCCTTAGTTTGGGACAGTTTTCTTCTATGATCTCCTTGAAGGTCTTGTGTTCACCATTGACTTGGGATTCTTCTCCCTACCTGTGCATAGAATTTCAAGGTTTGATTTCTCCATGATATCCCACATTAACAATGTCTATACATACACTCTATCAACTAAGTTACATCCCCATCCCCACAGCTCACTATCTGCTGATTACATCAACTCATGTCTGTGCTCCCTGTAAGAAAGATTAATTTTCCCAAGTGTATTTACATACAGTTTTTTAATATTAGCAAAAGTACTTTTAATTTATTGGTGAGGTCATGAAGCCACTATCAAGTAAGTATGGAGGTTATTAAGTAACATTTTGGAATCAGGAAGGACTCCCTGAGGAATCAAAATGTTTTTATACTTCTTGTGAATGTGGTGTTATTTTTACTTTAGTTTTGTCCAGAAGGACAGGATGAGCTAATCCACACAGACAGATATGGACTGGGGAGAAGAGATCACACATGGGAAAGCCAGTGTTCAGCTGCTGCTTCCCTATTGTCCTGGAATTAGGGAAGTTTACTCTTCCATTTAATGGTGCCACTTTCTAACAACCTCAAGGTCAGAACTTCCCTTTACCAGGTGACATGGTAATTATGGGTCTAGAGAGAGATGAGCTGATGACATTTCTTCCCTATAACTACTTCTTAGGGCCTCATTCCAAATGGATGTTTATCAAAGGTCCTGCCAGTTGAGCGTTTCAATTTCTCTTCATTATTAGTAGGAGTTGTAATTGGTAGAAGGAAGCAGAGTTTTCTGTAATAAAATAATTAGAGAATTCTCTGTTTAAAATTCATTTTTGAGCCTTATTGTATCAATAGCAAACACAAGAAATTCCTGTAGACAAAAATATCAGTGTAATGATTTATAAAAGAACACAGATTTCCCTTGCTGTGACCTCTGATTGTAATATATGTGACCGTATAAGGTTGTCTATTGGAAAGAGGACAGGGCCTAGCAGAAGTGTGGATAGAGAGACAGTGAAAGCTAACAGGGTGAAGGTGATCAAGGGTATTTTGTATTGTATGAAAATATAATGATATCTATCTCTTTTTACAGTAAATGTGCATTCATATCTCTGTAAAGAGTGACCCCAAATGAAGTATTTTAATGAGCATATCTGCCTATGGATTCTCCTGAGAGTATACTCTTATAATCCTATAAATATGGTTCCTCCTAGCTAATGGCAGTTGTGTTAAATTTCCAGCTCTCCCACAAAACACCTGAAATGGCTTAGAGGGTAAAACACAAAGAACACACATTCACTGGTCTGCAAAAGTACATTTATAATATTAAGATGTATATATGTTTATATAAATTATATTTTATATTTTCTCATTTTTTACTTTTCTCAAACATATGCATTGATTTATATAAAACTTCACCAGGACTATGCAACAAATATTAATTAATTTAGTGTTTATCAGTATTTTTCTGTTCTGTTAAGTTTGTGTATGCTTGGGTATTCTTTGGAGTGTTTCATGGCTTAGTAAAATGTAAGATGGTCTTAACATTATATTAATATGACTGAGATTTTTTATAGATTTGGTTATTCTATTGTAATAATTTCTAATGAAGTATATATTTTTTGGTTATCTCAAAGGATCTAGACTCCTACCTCACTTATTCATTAAATTATTTTTTTCTCTTCATATTTTATTTTTCTAAAAAAGAAAAAACTATATAAATTCTTTTAATGTTACCTTTACAAAAATGTAAACTGAGTAATTTTTTGTAGGAGTTTGAGTGTTTCATTAAAATGAATCAATTTTTAATATTTTAAGTTATCTAAGTTGAAAATTGTTACACTGCTACTGTTATAATATTGAGTAAGTTTTCATTAGCAGTAAAAGTATTTTCAGTTCCTGAATTACTTGTATCAAATTATTTAAAGTCAAAATACCTAAAGTTTTTTAATAGTTGCAAAATACAATTGTTCATTAAAATATGCATATTCAAAATATGACAAGTAAATTTAAGTTTAGCAGATGAATGTCCTAAGTCCATTTTACTATTGCTGGAATATCATTTACTAATAAATACAGGAGACTCAAATGGAAAGTGAAGTCAGGTGTGGTGACACACACCTATGAACCCAGCACTTTGAAGGCTAAGACAGGAACTTCTGTGAGTTTGATGGAAGTCAGTCTGAATTAAGGTTGAACTGCTCCTTTGTCTCTTATCTCTCCCCCACACAAATACAACAAAATTATAGTGGTAAAGAGATTCTGTAGAATTGTGAAATCATTGTTTTAAAACTGAAATAAAACGATGCCAATATATGTCACTTACTCACTAAACACAGAGCATCCACACCGTGAAAACCAAATGATGGAAGCATGAGTTTCTTTGCAAGCGTCACAAAATGTTCAGTTTTTGTTGTGTAATTCATTTTAAGAATCTACACTGATGCTGATGCACTAGGCAGGACCTTTGTGGATTTGATCAAGTCATCCAGGAAATAGAGATTTTATTTTAGAAATATATTTGATATAACTGTTTTCACTCAACGCTGTTTCATTTACTCATGACAGCAGCCTCAGAACACAGTATGCTATTGATCTACTCTTAGTCCAGGTAGTCTACACACACACACACACACACACACACACACACACACACACACACACACACTTCCAGTGAACATTTTCACGTCTTTCCCAGACTTACACCCTGTGACCTGTGATCGAGCTCTTGGTCTGACTTCTTCCCCACAGGCTCCGCAGTGACACTGCTCCTGCTGCTTCATCGCAGGCGAACTGGCTCGGAAGTGTGAGACTGCAAAGTTCTAGAGAGCGTCTGTGTGCTTCCAGTGACAGGTGATCTAAATTCAATTTCTAAAGAGTAACTTATACATTACCAGTGAACTAAATTTATTTCGTAAATAGAAACTTATTCATTTTAATTATGTAAGTTTATCAGGTAATAGCTATGAATTAATACCTTATTAAAAAGTAGTTACTATTTGTTCCTGCTGGCAATATGTATTTCATAAAGATCTGCTCATGGAACTCATTCGAGTGACTAAGATCCTCATCTTTCTGAGATTCCTGAAGACTTGTTAATATCGCTGACAGTGGACAGTACATCAGCCAGCACCACCTATCTTATGATCTGAAAGTCACACAATCACTCCATGCTCTCTCTGAGCAGTCACACTGCTTTTAGGTCATTACTCACTAAATATGGTAAACTTAAATGAAAATGATACTTTTGATCTAGTATGTTTTTATGTTCATTATGTTATTATCTCCTCAGAGGAATGCAAAGACTACCATAAATTCATTAAACAAGACTGCTCTAAAATCAAGTACTTTGATAATGAAGGGGAAAGTGATTTCTTTCAGAAGAATGTAGAGTTATGAGGAAACAGCTTGTTGTTTTTGTTGTTATTGTTGTGTTGCACGTTTCTTCGACAGCTGCCTGCCCAGTCTTTTGGTCTGGAGCCCTTTAATAGTGACGGCATCCGTACTATTTTGAATGTTTATGAATACACTTCTGTTTACTCTTTACCACTAAGTACAACTTAAATTAACGTGAGTGCCCAAGCACTGCATTTTTTTAAAAAAAAAATAAAACAAATGACATTTCTCAGTTCATGTATATATTGACAACTCTGTTTCTACCCATGTTAGCTGTGGTTTTTTTGGTCGAGTCTCAACTCTAGTACACCCCAGAGAAAGATGCCACATAAGAAAGAGTAGGTGACAAATATTTACTAGGCAAATGATGTGAAGTAGAGATGTTTAAGTTCATACCTTTGAGATAAAAAAATTATTGCCATCTTTAACATCTATTAACATCTTTTTATTTTATTTATAATGCATTGCCTTATTCATAAATTATAGAGGTGTAGTTAATAAAAATGATTATATGTATAGAGTTTATCCATTAGCAATTTTAAAATTGGAATGTGCTACAGTTCTTTCAGTTTAGAGATTGTCTTGAATTGTTATCCTTAGTAAATCAGATAACGCATTTTCTTTCTTTCTTTCTTTCTTTCTTTCTTTCTTTCTTTCTTTCTTTCATATTTACTTATTATATTTTCCACATATACGTGTTTTACCTACATGTTCATCTGTGAACCACTTGCTTGCAATATCTGAGAAGGCAATAGATTCCTATAACTCGAGTTACAGATGGTTATGAGCCAGCATGTCTTTGCTGAGAATCTAGCCCAGGACATTTGCAAGAGAAAAATATGGTCTGAATCACTGTGCCATATTTCCAGCCTGTGAACTAGAACCTTTAAAAAAAAACAGAGCACCACTGTGCAGCTACTGTTTAACTGTAAATTGGTGGGAGAATCACACGTTTGACTCTGGCAATTAGACTGAATCTATGCCTTTACTAGATAAAGTTTTTTGTTGTATTATTTGTTTGTTTGTTTTTCAAGACAGGGTTTCGCTGTAGTTTTAGACCCTGTCCTGGAACTACCTCTTGTAGACCAGGCTGGCCTAAAACTCACAGAGATCTGCCTGCCTCTGCCTCCCAAGTGCTGGGATTAAAGGCTTGTGCCATCACCACCCGGCATTAGATATAGCTTTTTAAGAGCAAACACAATGTATATATGTAAAATGTATGATTTTTGTTGGCATATTCATGGGGATGTTATAGCGTGGCTGTTGGGGCAGCTGGCCCAATCCTTGCGTTCAGGGGCGTGGCTGCCCCAGGGGAGAAAGGTACCTTTAAAAAGAACCGGTCCAGGAGGGACGCCCCTTTTTTTCCCCCGCGTCATCCTCTGCTTCGCTGGACCCTTGGCTCTGTAAGTTTCCTTATTCTCCTTTTATTAAAACTGATTTATTTTTTTTTTTTTTTTTTTTTTTTTTTTTTTTTTTGGTTTTTCGAGACAGGGTTTCTCTGTGGCTTTGGAGCCTTGCCTGATTTATTCTAAAAGGACTATTTTTGGTTATTTCCAATTTCTAAATTCCGCCGACCGCCGCTACACGTGGCTTCATTTATTGACTTCTGAATTATTTCTATATATTCATGCATGCACATATATATGGAATATACAAGTGAATGTGAAAATACAATTAGGCACTCTTTCTCACAAGAATCTTGGTTGGTATAGTTTTCTAGTTCTCTATTACAGAGTTGATTTTAAAGTTACAAATTATGCTAATTTGATAAAAATCTTAAAGGTAACCAGGTTAAATAACTAACAAAAGCACAGAACCTAAGACTTTTTGTTGAAATTATAAAAACTGTCTCAGTGTTGGTGAGATATGATAGCACTGGGGCCCTTGATTTCCACTGCGTGGGGAGGAATCTTTTTTAAAACAGAGATTCTAAAACAGGTTCACTATGCGGTCATCTTTGGCAAGTTCATGTTCGTCACATTGTGTTAAAAGCAGTGTTTTTCTTAGTGTCACATGCTCTCTCTTGTAGGGGTCTCCACGCTCCACATCTTCAGATGTGAGTATTTAGCCTTTGTAAACTACAGATATCAGGAAAGCAAAATGGGGCTATGGCCAAGAGGGGGGTGATCGTGGGTAGCAAAGGAGAGAAGAACAACAGGGTACAAGCGATCTTATCAGAAAATGGAAAAGGGTGGGCTCCTTAGCAGGGAGGAGAGAAGTACATATAGAAGGAGGTGGGAGGAAGGTACAGGTGAGTAAGGAGGAGACCATTGATTTGATAGGGAAAAGGAGAAAATGGATGATTCTTAGTTAAAGAGGAGGTTATATATACAGAAGATGGAATAGGTAGGTAAAGTAACAAGGAATAGATTAAAAACCCACAGGAAACATACTATTAATGATTTACTCCCCATCACTGTCCTGATGTGAAAAATAAAAAAAAAAATAACATTTGTCTTGATAGCTGAATGTTAGTTCTTTAAACCAGAAGTAGAGTTCACACCAGTTTTAAATGGGATGGAAAGTAAACTGGGAGACATCTAGGAGCATTTATAACAATAATGGTTATACAATTAATACGGTGTGGAAAGTGCACTAATGACCTCCAAGGGTATCATTGTCTTTAATCCCAGATTCTAGGGTGGTGAGTTCATTGAAAAATAAAAATAAATATATCCCACTGATTAAAATAGTGGGATTATCATAAATTATCAACTTTGATTCCATCATAATTATGAATGAAAATATGGATAGTTGTAAATTCAAGGTTATTAAAATTATGGAATATAAAACTGACTCACCTCATTCTTTTGGATTTCTTTGGTGATTTTCCCCAGATCAACATAATTTTTAATCAGTTGCACAAATATGATTATGCTCCTCTATTCTCATCACTGCTGTTTCCAGTGTTAACTATAAAATGAGGCAATGTAAGTCAGATCAGTAGGGTTCAATTTCTAAGGCATGCAGTCTAGGTGCAATACAGGCACATGAAGTGTGCACTCTGTGTCAGATGTGGCTGAGAATGCTGTATATCCTGGAGATCTAATAAGAGTATATAGAAACATAGGCCAAGTCTAATGTGGAACTTCAAAAATTAAAGAGATGGGTTAATCAAGAAAAAAATAGGCCAAAGAGAATGATGATAAAGACATACTGACCAGTGAAACAAAAGTTTGGTAAATACTCTATTTTATTTCAAATATTTGAAATAGGTTTCCACAATCATCTGTATTGGAATCTGGTGCCCTCTTGAGGAAGATACCTGGTCAGTCGTCCTCATCAAGTTAGACGAAGAAACCTAATATGGGCAAGGTCGACAGAACCACAACATATGGGCTGCTCATGCATGCTCCAGCATTGCCAGGGCATAAATATCCTTTTTTTATTTCCTGTTCTTAAGGTAAATACAATTTCTACGTATGTCCTCATTAAGGATTGTCCTTAAGTTCCAAGCTGGATTTGGAGTCCTGGCCAATATGTTTCTCCTTGTTTTCTATACTTTCATAATTCTACATCACAGACCTAAGCCCACAGACATGATCTCATGTCAACTGAGCTTCATCCACATAGTGCTGCTCCACACTGGAGTGGATATTTGGCTTTGGGTCATATTTGGGTCACTAAACATTGATAATGACTTCAAATGTAAGACAGCTTATTACATAAGCAGGGTGATGAGAGGCCTCTCCATCTGTATCACCTGCCTCCTGAGTGTGTTCCAGGCTGTCACTATCAGTCCCAGTTCCTCTTTCTTGGCAAAATTTAAATATAAAATTAAAAAGTACATGATTTCTGCTTTCTTATTTATTTGGTCTTTCAACTTGTCATCACTAGTTACTGAATCATCTATTCTGGTGTTTTTACCAACATGAGTGAGACCAAACAGATATAGGTAACAAAATTCTGCTCACTCTTCTCAATGAATTACATCACCAGGGCACTGATTTTAACAGTGGCAACCTCCAGAGATGTATTTCTTGTAGGACTTATGCTGGCCACTAGTGCATATATGGTGATTGTTCAGACACCAGATGCAATGCAGGCATCTTCACAGCCTTAACCACCTGAGAGCATCTCCTGAGAAAAGAGCCACCCAGACCATCTTGCTGCTGGTGGTTTGTTTTGTGTTCATGTACTGGGTGGATTTTATCATCTCATCCACTGCAGTTTTGTTTCGGATGTACGACCTAGTCACCCTGAGTGTTCAGAAGTTTGTGATGAATGTCTATCCCACAATAACTCCTTTGGTACAAATCAGTTCTGATAACAGAATAATCAATATGCTGAAACACATACAGTCTTTGTGCCACCATATTTTAAAAAGAAAATTTTTCTCATTTTTAATAAATGATTTATTCTTTGTTATATTTATGAGTATTGTGTCAGCATGTATGTATGTGTGAATTCCTGGTGCCCACATGGTCAGAAGAGGCCATTGTCCTATTCCCTGTGAGCTGTAAATACAGACAGATGTTTGCGAGGCTTTATTCTGGTGCAGACACAACTAATTGTTCCAAAAACGTATTCTTCTTAAACTCTGTAATAACTAAAGTAGCAAACCAAGATTCTTAATAATTTAAATAAAATTTGTGGTATTACACATGAACATTCTTGTGACAATTTTGTTGCCAAGTGCTATAGATTTTTTTAAGTTCACTGTATACCATAAGTTGAAATTTCCACAGGATTCTCTTAGTCTCTCTTCTTTACTTTACA